>NW_010512430.1:54721-163327 GCF_000687285.1 Phaethon lepturus | reverse complement strand
AGGAATATCCAGGAGTTCTTTCCTCTTCTTTGAGTACAGCTGCAGTTTGGTACCCAGAAATGCCAAAATGGCATGAGGATTCGTTCTCCATCAGCAGAAGTGATTGTTTACGGTGGTTTTATTCTCTCTGTGACCTTCTGCTTCAGCAGCGCTGCACTAAAGCAGCTCCTGAAATGCAGAACCAAAGCTGTGTAAGAAAACTTGTCTTCAAGTTCTCCGAGTTACCCTCACCGTGCCACACTGGCGTCTTCAGTGTACAAAAGACTGGCTGACAAATCAACTGGACTACCTAAAAATACACAGTCATAACATTTATTTTATTAGTAATAAGTACTTAGAAGCACAAAATGGTTTGTGAGTGCTGAGCTCACTGGGAGCTGTTGGATTGGCTGCCCTTGATGTCATAGCCCTGCCGATAATGTCCAGTAAATCTGTGGGGCTAACTGTTTCCTTACTGTGTATAAATTCCGTTTCATGACAGCAATAATACGTTCCAGGCAGTGCATTTCAGGGTGATAATTATACATCTTGGGTGGTTAAAGTTACTCCACCTTAGTTGTGAGAAAAAAAAAAAAAAAGTACCACTGTACCGCTGGCAAAAATGGGAGAATTTCCTGGTTTCCATGAGTTTAAAAAAAGAAAAAGGGGAGTGGGCGGGAAGTATTTTTTTTTTGCCATATTTCAGTGAGATTCTGGATGAATAAAGGTGGGATGTAAAATGAGTTCAGGCTTCAAGGTAGAGCCTGTGCCAGTATCTCCAAGCTTTTTCAGCTAACCGACCACTGCCAAACCTCAAATTTTTTTGTGGACCACTGTCTGCCCTTACCGTTAAAGTTTTATTTGAGAACTGTACTACAGAGATGCACTGTTTTGTAGGGGTCTGGAGACCATGACCTCAGAACCAACCAGTTTTCTGTGGCCATATGTTCACAGGAATAAAGAGGACTTCAAAGTGATGGACAAGGAAAGTATCAACCATATTCGTGTCATGTCTTTCACATGTTTGATCACTTTTTAAAAATGTTTCATGATGAAGAGTCCACAGTCTCATCATGTATTTACTCCAGAGCTTCACTGTTTATACTGTTAGGAAACTTTTGCTAATATCTAATCTAAATCTTTCCATTAATCTAGTCCAGTACACCAAGGGCATAGAAAACATGTTCTTTCTCTTTGCAGCTTTCTTTTGTATGTTTTAAGACAATTAGCATGTGTCCTCCATCCTCTTTTCAGTAACTAAGTAACCCCACATCTTTCAGTCTTTCCTCTACGGCATATTTTGTAGACTTTTAATCTGTAGCTCTCCTGTGGAGTCTTCAATACTCAACGTTTTTACTCAGATACGGTAGCTGAGGCCTCGCGAGCCCTGAAAGGGGAAGGAGGAGAATCTTGTCTCTTGCAGACTGTGTATCTGTGTATCTTCTTTTGCTGGCTGCTCCTGTGTGTCATTTGGAGAATGACATCGTTCACCCTGTGATCCACTACATAACCCCTAGTTCTTTCCTACCTAAATACTTCTTAGGCACCCGTTCTCTGTCTGTTGTTCATGCAGGAGTTATTCCTGTAGAAAGGCGATAAATAGTCCTCTCCCCTGTGGGCAGTGTCCTATGGCTTTCTGACTGTTAACACTGATGTAGGAGGATTATGGTGTCTTTTCTGTCCTCTAGTGCATTAAAAGTTTGTCTTACTTAGTGTAATCTTCAAATTTGATAAGTAAGGTTTTTTTGGTATTTGATAAACACTTTTCCCCCTTTCTTTCCTGGATCATTAGTGAAAATACTGAGTAATATTTGATGTAGGAAAGATGCTTTAATCATTGATTGGTCCCTCCTGAAAAGAGAATTGTATTTTCCTTTCACCTAGTCTGCACTTCCATAAATTTTCCCAGAGCACATCATGTCATACTGTCTGGTACATTTCTTAAGATGAGCTATATAACAACTATGACTTCTTTATCCGCAAGTTCTGTTATGTGGTTGTAGGAATTACTCTGGGTTTGCACAGTTTGTTCTGGCAAATGTAAACTGGCTCATGCTTATCGCATTGTTTATTTTCTAGGTATTTACAGATGGTTTGTTGATTATTTGTTCTAGCATTTCTCTGGCAACCTGGAGCTGTAGTGTAAAAATTGCCCTTTTCCTCTTCTGCCTCTTTTTTAAAGGTGGACACTGTGGTTGTCCTTTCCCAGTCTTCTTTCGTCTCCCCTCAGAGACATCTTTCCAATGATATCTGTCAGTAGTTCCAAGATTTAATTAGTCAATCTGTGATGTATTTTAAAGGTTAAAATCTTAGATGGTCTAGCATCTGAGTGCATTAGACCCAACAATTTTAACATGGAAATTACCCAAATCTTTGCTAACCTCCTCTTGTTTTATTGGAAGTTCATGCCTCGTGTCTTTGTAGGAATCAGTAGTCTGATTTTTTGGGGGCGGGGGGAAGTTTTCTTACGTCTATCTAGGTAGAATATTCGTGGATTTGTAAGAAAATAGGTATGGTCATGCAACCATATTTCTATTGTCTGTCCTAGGAGAGGGAGTGTACTACAAAGAAACAGTCCAGGTGAGAACTGAAAATTAATACAAATTGATCTCCCAGCATTTTTTGCAATATCTGATAGAATTAAAGTAAGAATTGTATGTATTGGCTGTATTTAGATTTTATTTACTCTTATTCCCTAAATGTTGTTTGGAACATGAGGAAGTTAGGACATGAAACACTTGCTTTCCAAAGGTTTTAACAGAATATCTCATAATCAGAGGTCTGTTTATCACTGCTATGCTTCCAGGAAACCCTCTGAGAACTTGCTAATTGATTAAAAAGCACCCCTTACTTGGATTACAGCAAAATTCAGAATGTACAATGGACTTTGCAAACCTATGAGTTAGAGAAACTGCTGATCTTGAGTCCACTTATGCCTTGTGGGATCTTCCTGTGTACATACGCCAAGGGAGCTGTATGCTGGATCCAGGGCATGTCCATTGCTACTTCTTCCTCTCATTTTGCAGAATGGTCTTACACATACATTCAGGAACGTCAGAGGAAATTCTACTTGATGTGACACCTCTTTAAAAAACAAATACACGTTAAATAAAAAGAAAAAACACAAAACATTTCAAGCTGAAAATAATACCAAACAGATGAAATTTCTGGTGCAACGAGAAACCATGGAGTAGTGTTCTAATACCATGTATTTTCCTATTCCTCAAATTATTAGGACTGTATCACAAAAATTACTGTAATTGTTTAATTCTATCCTACTTTAAAATCTTTTATCTTCTAGTTTCAGAAGATAAATGAATGTTTGAATGTTGCAGACTCCGAAGAGATCTATGCTATATAATTCCTCAGGTTTAAAATACTACATTTTAGAATTCTCTCCAAGTTAATGGTATCTGAGAAATTATTTGGTGACACTTGTAACTGCCAAGTCTCCTATTATTGTAGGTTCCATTGTGAGAGGGCACAATTCTCTGAATCAAATTCAAGAGCTCTGTTTCAACTTGGGCCTCACGTTTATTCTTGTAAAGGGTCACAAGGTGGTAGTCTTTTTGGTGACAATAATACTAATAAATAATTCCCAGAAAAGTGTGTGTCTCTTTTATCTCATAACATCTTTCTTCCAACATCAGTGCTTAAATGCAGTAAGGGGTCATAGTAGCTATAGTTAGAAAACATTTCTCCTGAAGTTTTATTAGAATTCGGCATCTTCCCAAAAACGAGTTTTCTTTGCTAAGAATCTCAGAAAACCATTGCCAAAAATGTATTTTGTAATCTTTTAGAGCCAATATGGGATTAAACAGCAGTCAGGGAATCGTGCATCAAAACAGGAAGCTGGGTACAAATTGACCAGGCGAGCGCTGCTCTGCTGATTTTAGACAGGCACATCCCACGAACACGTTTTCTCTGCTGCCCTCCCCATTCTGTAGAGCTGCTGAATGGAAGTGTGTCAGAAGCAGGAGCACGACACTGGTGCTGCTGACTGCTAGCCAGCCAGAGGCAATCTTACCTTTCCTCCAAGCACTGCCCTGGAGACAGGGCTGTAGCTGCATCCAGCTGGTCCCATGCCTTCACCGGCATCCCTGCTGCAGCCACACCTAGGTCGCCGTGGCACAGGGACTTCTGAGAAGAAAAAATAAATGATGAAGGTGGAAATCTGTCCTGAAACAAAATTCAAGGCAGGCAAGAGAAGGTAGTCGCAGAAAGGAAATGGGACAATGTGGAAAGAGGCCAGGGCAAGGAAGGCGATGTGAGCAGGAGCCAACAGCACATCATTCGACTCAAGGTTTAGTTGTGCTACGGTGGCATCATGAGATGTAATAGCAAGGATGGAGAGGGAAGGGCTGTCACATTCCCAGCTTCTGTAATGTCCGCAGTAAGCCTGTGTGGTTTGTGAATGCACGCAAAGAAGATGATCCTCTCATATCAGCAGCAGAACAAACTCCATTGGCAGCAGTAAGATACAAAGGTCCGTAGTCTCATACCGGGATCCATGGCTGACTTAGAGCAGCTGGGAATCAGGCCCATCTGCTGAGGCTGTGGGACTCTGGCAGTTTTGTTTACAGTAGACTAAAGATTTTCAGAATCTATTTCTGTCCAGGCTGAGGCTATAATGAGGGACAGGGCTGGTCCCACACTACGCGTCAGCTAATCTCTCTATCTAGAAGCCGTTTGATTCTTAAATCAGTTCAATGTGCAAACCTGGTTGCATAGATTTTTCTGTCACTCAGGGTCATAATCTGCCTTAAAATTCAAATTTTCCCTCATAAAAGAACAATGAGTGGGACAGGTTGTTTAAATTATAGTTTTCCTGATCCTGGGAAAATGAAGGTTCAGAAGTTATAGTGTGCAGGTGGAGCTTTTTTTTCCCTAAAAGCCAGTAATTAGCGCCTTTGCTTCACGTTAGCCTTCAGCATGTGGACCTTATTGCTTCATCAAGTGTCTGAGGGCCCAGCTGGTTTTCATCAGCTGAACAGCACTATTTGACAATGAGGGAAAAAAGCAAGCTTTGCTAGCAACAGTAATCAGTTTTCCCTGCCCACACCTCTTTCCCCACTCGACCTCTCCGGCAGCCATCTTCTCTTCCACATCCTTCCTAAAGAAAATAATGTGGATGACTCCAATAACTTGTATATAAATCAAGAATTGTTCTGGTGTCATAGGAGAAAAATGAAAATAATGGCAACAGCAACTACTTCAGCTTCTCCAACTGGATTTGTGACTATAGGTGAGAGGCTCATTTTAGGAAAAGTAGGGGTACCGCTTGAAGGAGTAGTTTGTGAGATCCTTATCTGACTTCTCTTCAAGGCTTCTGCAGTGATCCTATTCCCTAAGTGTCTTCTTAACGCAGAAACTGTCTTTCTTAGGAGTTGGATTGTGTTTTCATCATTTGTTAAACAGAAACAGACTCTGAGCAGCTAATACACAGCCACAGACACTGTGCTGGTCTATGGAGTCTTCTCATAAGGGACTTTGGGCCTTTTAGCAATTACCTATGAATGTCCTCCATGTTCACGTGCTAACACTCATGCCAAAGATATCAGGTCTGTCTCCTCACAAAATCAGTGCTCCCCAGCAGCTGGATCAGGCCCACTGTATATTCCATTTAAAAAATGGTTCTCAGCTGGTTTGAACAGAGGGTTATGACTTTTTTCTGCACACACACCCCCCCCTCCTCCATTTAGGCAGCTAAGTCAAACACTGAGTGTGATTAATGATGACAGAGATTACTGTGAGCATAAAGTTCAAGAGCTGAGCTGTTTATTTGTTTAAGAAAGTTGTTTTCTGAGTATTTCTCTATATATCTAGCCACATGCTTAGACTGAAATACCCCAGCACAGTCACTGGTTTGTATGAATATTGTTTTGACAGCAAAGAATGCTTGTAAACATCCAGGATGGGGAGAGGAAATACTCAGTGTCTTAGGACACGTTCCATTTTCATGTGGTGTGTTCTCATATCAGTGGTGTGGGAGGAAACGCCTGTCAAATAATACTGAGGAGGCACTGTGTGTGAAAGTACACCGGATCAGGTGAGTAGCACCAGAACGTAGGCAGGAGTTGAGAGGCAACTTCTGTCCATCATCTTCAGCAAATAAGCATTAAAGAAAAGCCAAATTCAAAACTTTCAGTAATGGGAGTAAACTTGTGTTCTTCATGGAATCACAGACTCATAGAATCGTTTGGGTTGGAAGGGACATTTAAAGGTCATCTAGTTCACTCCCCCTGCAAGGAGCAGGAACAGCTTCAGCTAGATCAGGTTGCTCAGAGCCCTGTCCAACCTGACCTGGAATGTTTCCAGGGATGGGGCATCTACCACCTCTCTGGGAAACCTGTGCCAGCATTTCATCACCCTCACAGTGAAAAATTTCTTCCTTATATCTAGTCTAAATCTAACCTCTTTCAGTTTAAAACCATTACCCCTTGTCCTATCGCAACAGGCCCTGCTAAAAAGTCTGTCCCCATCTTTCTGATAAGCCCCCTTTAAGTACTGGAAGGCTGCAAGAAGGTCTTCCCAGAGCCTTCTCTCCTCCAGGCTGAACAACCCCAACTCTCTCAGCCTGTCCTCATAGGAGAGGTGTTCCATGATCCCTCTGACCATTTTTGTGGCCCTCCTCTGGACCCACTCCAACAGGTCCATGTCTTTCCTGGGCTGAGGACTCAGAGCTGGATGCAGGACTCTAGGTGGGGTCTCACCAGAGTGCAGTAGAGGGGCAGAAGCCAACATGCTGGCCAAGCTCCTTTTGAAGCAGCCCAGGATGTGGTTGGCCTTCTGGCCTGCGAGCGCACATTTCTGGAACATGTCCAGCTTTTCATCCACCAGTACCCCCAAGTCCTTCTTGGCAGGGCTGCTCCTAATCCCTTCATCCCCCAGCCTGTATTGATACCGGGGGTTGCCCTGACTCAGGTGCAGGACCTTGCACTTGGCCTTGTTGAACCTCATGAGGTTCATGGGGGCCCATTCCTTGAGCTTGTCGAGGTCCCTCTGGATGGCATCCCGTCCCTCAGGCATGTCAACTGCACCACTGAGCTTGGTGTCATCTGAAGACTTGCTGAGGGTGCACTTGATCCCAGTGTCTATGTCACTGATGAAGATGTTAAAGAGTACTTGGTCCCAGTATGGACCCCTGAGGGACACCACTCGTCATCGATCGCCATCTGGACATTGAGCCATTGACCACTACCCTCTGGAGTAGTGACATGGTACTTGACAGGGAATGGCTGTATCCCTACAATACCCAGGACCTCTGTCTAATGCCATCATTGACCAGCCAAATCATGCATTTACATAGCTGACTGCATATATCTGTCATCCCATTTCTCAAAAAAATTGGGTTCAGTTTCTCAGGAGTGAGATTTGCTGGAACTTTGCTTCATCTTCTAACACCTAGGTCCAAGGTTATTCATTAGCTATGCACCCACAGTTCCCACTGAGCTTTCAGTCTTTTCTAAGGTCAAGATTTGACTCAGAGACTTTAGAAGGAGAGCTTTTGATTATGTCCTGGGCATTCGGAAGGCAAAGTGAGTCTTCCTTCAGGTCAGCGTTCCCCCTGGCTGGCCACTCTCATTTACTAAATTTCACTTAACAGCTTAGATCTGCTTATAACTGAAATACATTTTAGCTGTTAATCAAAATAAATTAACAAAAGGAGGGAAAATAAAACCTGCCCAAATCACTTTCAGGTGAATCTAACTGCTTTTATAAACACTTCTGCACTTGGTTATTCTGTTACAAATTTGCAGCAAAGATTCTGGGAAAGGGAATGGTCTTTAAATTATTACTTCCTTTTTAAAGTTATCCCCATGATAACTTTATGTGATACACACATCAATTTTTTATGAGAGCAGTTCCTTTGAAAATTATCTTCTTGTGTTTTCTTTCTTTCAAAATTTATTCTAACTGAGAATAAACTGATTTTTCATCATGACACTCTTTTCTCCAGAGAGTAGCATTGTTTTTCTTTTATTATTTTTCTGGTTCAGTCCATATAAGTTATGCTCCTCCTCCACTTCCTTACTGCTCTAAGCAGAGTCAGGGGTTAGTTAAGGAAAGTTGTGTCCAATTTTAATCCTCTGACTCAAAAAAACCCACCCTCAGAAACCCACCCTTTATTTCTTGTTCTTAATGGGTTGATTGCCAGATTATTTCTTTTAAATTATAGCACTTGTTTCCTGTTTTCAAAGGCTAAAATCAGCCACTTAAGCACGACTAAAAAAAACCCAGGGTGCCTAAATTAGTTTGCCTAGTTAGAGCAATAACAGCTCTATCAGACTGCAGGTGTCACAATACCCACACACACACACAGAGAAAACTTAAAAACAGGAGGCAATCTTACTGAACCCAAAGGAATCTTTTTTAGCAGAGTTCATGCTTCTTAGCTCATGAGGTCAGGCTATAGAAAAGCAGCTGACACTATGATATTGAAGGCTCCAGTGGTTTTCCTGCAGGAATAGATGGATGACCTGGTTGTTTTATATTGCTGACTTTGTCCATTAAAACAGCAAAGTAAAAACTGGTTTTCCTCATGTGGGTTTCTTCTTAATGAAATTTGTTCCTTGTCATCAAACCTATTTGTATGGTTTTTTTTCCCCTCGGTCTCCTTTTTCTTAAGAGTCTCTGAATTTCCTGACTTCCTGATTGCTGTTATTGGGATACAGTTCATCCAAGGCTAAAGTGCTCTGACACAATCCATGCCAAAAATAAGGGGAAATTAAAACAATTTATTAGACTTTATATCTATGTCTTATCATTTCAGTGCAGTGTTTAATTCCTATTTGAGTTTCCCAAATTCAGAAGAATCAGGAACGATCAGAGATATTTTCAGGTAACAAAATTCAGGCCCACTATCGATGACAGGTTTCAGCTTTAGTGCCTGAGTTCTGAGGTGTTTTGTGGGAGGTTCCACTTAGGTCAATCCCCAGAAATTAATGCAAATATTTTGAGAGAGGAATCACATCTCATGTATATTTACAGAACAATCTTAATACAATTCCTCCCACATATGGGTTATACTTGGTCTTCTATAATGGTTTTTTCCACAGGTAACTTTTTCTTCACATCCTCAGAATGACCGGGATTAGAAACATAGACATTCATCCAACATCCCATCATTTTCTCATTGTTATGATCAGATCAGTCATTCAGACAGCTCAACATATAATTTAAGGATAGCATGGGTCTACTATTTCCCCACTCTTTCTGCAGCCGAATCACATATGTCAGGTATGTGTAGACAGAAGAACTAACTCATCAAAAACTAAATCCCGTATTTGAGAAAATGAAAGCTCAGAAGGAATAAAGTGCAACAGGAAAGAATATTTTCAGAGAGCTTTTGTTATGTGATAGTAGCTGCTTTGAAAAAGTTGCTTCACTTTTTTTATGACCTGTTTATGACTGCAGAAGAGCTGTAGAGGAAAAAGGTTGACCAGTACACTTTTCTTCGGATCTGTCTCCTGATAAGAGATACCGCATCAGCATCAGACAGAGCAGAGAAGCTGCTTTCTATAAAATCCCATGCAGGACTCATTGACTCATTGACTCATATATACAATTCGTCTATATATTTGTGGGTTTTTTGCAGGCTATATGCATACCATAATTCCAAATAGTTTTATTTCTGAATTATCTAAGTATTCAAATGGATACAACAACCCAACTGAAACATTTCTTAGCCAGGGTAAACAGGCAGTTTTCACAGTAAGTGAAAAACTTACCTGGCACTCCTGACTAGAATCAGGCTACATATTTGTATCTTTACGTGCTTGATTTCCTATTGTTTTAGACTTGGAAGAGACCTATCTTAAATGCTCTTTGAAATGTGGCTAAAATCTCACAAGAAAGACGATTTCAGTGCAATTCTACTCTTTCAGATTTGAATCCTATTTATTTCATTTTGCTTTAAGCTCACTCGAAGCCTCCCAGACTGTTCCTCAGTTTGACTTTCATTTCCAAGCCTGAACCCCTGATGCAAACCTGTGCCAAAAGCAACTAAGAGCATCCCTGTCTGTGTTCGCTAAAAGCTTTGGGGACTTTGAATCCAGCTAAAACCTTGTGCTGGGGAACTTATCTTGCTTTGGGTTAGCTACTTCTGAGCAGTTTCTCACCTGCAGGCCACATCTGCCTAACTCAGCAGAAACGGGCATATCTGTGCCCAGGAACAAACTGCTTTGAGATGTTCACGGAGAAGCTAGGAAATCCCTGTCACTCCCTATTACTGTTAGGCAATCACTTTCCCTGGGAACCTGCTTTTGCTGGAGCGGACAAGCTGTCAGCCCTGCAAGTGGTCTTTTTGTTTATGTATCTTTTCTGTTTCTCTGTTTACGTAAATGGACAGAATTGTCAGCTCTTGTAAGCCTGGGCTGCGTTAACTGATGGCCTATCCACCTGAGACTTGCATTTTTTATTTTTTCTTTTTTTTAAAAAGAAGAATCTTATCCAAACATGAGTGAAATGGACAGATTTATGAAAGCAAAGAAGAGCAAAGTGGAAAAGGAAGTTTATATTTTTTGTAGAGACTCGCTGCTGTGTAAATGCACTGAAAGAATCTCTTGGCTGTTTGGGCTTTTGCATAACAGCTAGAGACGCAGAGCAATTAGATTTTCTAAGTATAAGCAAGAGAATCTGTTTTGTTTATACAGAAAAGTCCCCTAGAAGAGAGGCAGGAGCGGAGACATAAGTAATAAGCTCATATGTTTGGAAAGAGTATAATGTACTTATAAATATTATAGTGGCGTCGCTCTAGTTAAGGGTCTGGCAAGATTTCTGTTGTAAACCCTTCTTGTCGGAGGTTCAGGACGGAGCTGTAAAAATTCCAGGCAGCAACTTGGCATGTGAGGGCTCAAGGCAGGAGCACAGGTTTCCCTCCTGCCCCCTCAGTAAATTGGCACAAACCCTATAGTCCACAGGGAAGTGATATTAGGCAGAGCCCTTGCCTCTCTCTCTGAAAAGCAGATGGTTTGTATTCCTGTCTTGTCAGAAGACTGGGATACTGAAAATGCACTGGGATATCAGTTTGTACTGCAGAAAGGAACGCTGGTGTGTCGAGCTATGTTAGATAGAAACAATCCGTGCAAATGAGTGAATCCTTTCACGTGTGGATCCAATCTACGTGTCTGTAGACGTTTCGTTTCCCAAAGAGAAGATCGTGCAGCTTTTTAGGAAGTTGCCTTCATAGGCAAATGCTGCAAAGGGAATGAAAACCAATTAATGATTTTAGAATGGAACATTTCTTGAGTCTATTTGTGGTTTACTGGTTGTATTTTGTTAGTAGTTGAACTTAATGACAAAAGGAAGCACCAGGATCTGTTCTTGATCCACAGTCTGTAAGGCTGTGATGTTTTTGTGTATTAACTGGCAAATCTGGCACTGGTAACAAAGGCAAACTTAACTAAGAATAAAAAGGAATTCATCTGCAATAAATTTAGGCTATCCAAATAACCAGTGAGAAAAATAGTATTTTACATTTGGGCTGTGTATATGCTCTTTAAGTTAAACAACAAAGTAATCAGAAAAAGTCCATTGTGTTCCGCTCAGCCAAATACCTTAAGATTCCTGCACAGAGTATCTGAGCTTGGTCTTTACCAAACAGGAGCTGCAAGTCCCCATGCAGAGGATCAAACTGAACACTGAAAGTTTTTATACAGGAGATGGTGGATACATATACACTAAACATACTGATAGCTGTAATTACACGGGGATTTAGGGACCTAGTTTTGGGGCTAACGTTTCATGTGAATGTCACCTGATCTGGTCTGCGTGGCTTATGTGTATATTACTAACCATTAAATTATCATTGATATCGTTACCTTTTGGTAGAATGGATTCCGCTCAGGTATCAGGTTGACAAGAGCAGTGCCACAAGAGACAACTTGAACTGCTAAGGCAAAAGAAAAGATCATTAAGACAATAAATCAGTAAGATATGCAAAATATTTCAGCTGTGCCAAAAAAGATTGTAGACTACAAAACATGTGTTTTTACCATGATGGTTGCAAAGAGAATTTAAGCTGAATAATGGAATACCATTCATTACATTTACTATAAATGGTTAGTCAGGCAAAAAGCTAATTTCCTAAAGGTGCTGTCCCTTCTGCTTTCTTGCCCACTGTATAAGTCCAGTGCCTGTAGTCCAAGTTTTAACTGATGTACATCATGTGCAACCCCACTCAACTGAGTGATACAGGGTACAAGGCAGCTCTGGAATTGTCCCCTGGGGTTCAATCTGGCTTGAAGCTTTCTGGAGAAGCTACGGTGTCTAGTGAGGTAGTTTCTCTCATTTTGAAATTAAGAAGTCAAGATAAACTGCTGTTGGCCTAAATATCCCATTAATGTGATATTGGGATTCTGACTTAAATGCAGAAAATTTGGAGCCAAGGCTTACTGTCCAATCTACACCAAATCTACTCTGCAAAATGGTGGAACATGTGTAATGAAGGGTAAAATAGGGCATAATAAAGCTGTTGATTTCAATATAAATCCTTACAGATTAGATGCTTTGTTTCTGCCTCTACAAGTAGAATAACTTGACAGAAGAGTCTGATCTTTTCTGCTTCACAGTCATTCCATTCAGTACTTACTCCTTCCTTATATTGGAAAGGGGAAGCCTTTGAGTCTAAGGTAGAAAGACCCTCTGTTTTTTGCCCTTTTTAAGTAAAGACTTAATCACTATCTGTAATTATCTACATAGATCAATGCTTTTTAATTCTGAAAAATAAAGGGAAAAAATAGAGCTCTAGTGGCTGGAAGCTGAAGCTATATTAATATAGAAAGGCAATAAGGAATACATTTTTAAAGGTGAGGGTAATTATCCATTGGAACAAATTAATGTGGGGATTTGGTGGCTTCTCCATCCCTTGAAGTTTTTAAATCAAAAATGAACATCTTTCTAAAACTATGATCAAAGTCAACTTGGAGTTATGGGTTTGCAAGGATCACTGGGTGAAGACCGGTGTAATACAGGAGGTCAGACTAAAGGCTCATAATTGTGTGTCTTCTGGCCTTAATATAGAAGGAGAAGAGGTATTAATGTTTTTAATTTTGTACCAATAGCCACAAGTGGCTACAGTCCCACATCTGAATTTCAAAATAGAAGGTGAATTTTTGCAATAGTAGTTAACTTCACTTTTTAATGTTATTGTAGATCTGTATTCATCTTCATTCACATCACTGGAAAAAATATCAGTGGCCTTTAGCACATGTTTTCCTAGAGATAACAAAGGAAGATAAATAGGTAGAATGATTTTTTAAATTTTTTTTTTTAAAATCAAAGAATCTCCTTGGAACTGCCTGGCTTGGCCCTGTGCTTTAGTGACAATTATAATTCCAGTGGTAACTACTCATTCCTTTCACCTAGTTTGCTTTGGAGGGGACATTGACCATATGTAATATTTAAGTTGCAAATAGCTATGGCCCTATAGCTGAAACAGAAATTACACTCTCAAAAATATATATGGAGGTGTGGAAATTCGTTTTTCCTTCTGTAACCAAACTACAGCCAGATCATGTCTAACATTATCCTCGTTGCCATGTAGGAGCACACTGTGTGTGTCTGCGTACATTTATATGTGTGCATGGATGTATGTGAGTGATGTGTAATTTCAGTAAAATAAAGAGAGAGATAGAAACCATGGAAAATCCGATCCAGTACTACTGGATTCCTGGACAGGTAGTCCATGCATCAATCTCTCCTCACTTCACATTCTCAGGACAGTTCAATGTGCCTGAGGCCTCAGAGGAATTTTTCTCATATGCCTCCAATGTTTTTATAAGACTGCCTTGGCAGGAAATACATATGTTCTTAATAATGATTAAAAAGAATAAATTCACCTTTCAAAATCAAAGTGCAAATGGCATAGCAGGTGTAATTGAGGCAAATGATTACGGTACTTATCTGTCTTTACAGAAAAAGCTCAAGGGAATTTACTATCTCCACAAGGATATAATATTTTTAGTAGATCTTAGGTATATTGTTTGCCAAGAATTCAAGGCTGAGTATAAAACATGCCATTCAAACAATGAATATGAGCATTCAGCTGGGGTGAAGAGCAAGTTCTAAAAAAAGAAAAACAATAAACAGAGTTTGAAATAACCCAGGTATAAACTCCACATGCGAAATCCAACAGGGCAACTGAAATGAAAAGCAAAGTTCCGCATGGGATCTCTGTACCACAAATACAGGAAGAAAATGGATTTTATGATCAGATGGCTAGCCTAAGGTCCACCTGATGACATGCATTTTCATGTGATTAAATAAAGAAGATAAGGAGTACACATTTTGCATGCAAGTCTAGGTATCTTTAGGTAGCACATAGGTAGCTCTTAGTGCAGTTCTTTGGGGTAAGGAACTGTATCTCTGTAAACCTCATGCATATTTCTATGATGTTGTGAGAAATCCTGGCTCCTAGCATTCTCCAAAAGTAGTTTTGAGATCAGACTCTCACCTTGCATCACCTCATCCCTTCCAGCTGGCAATGTACATCAGAACAGTTATGAAGAAAATAAAAGAGGAACAGACAACTTAAGGCTCAAAGCAGCACATTTGTCCAGCTCCTTCCTCCAAACTGGAGTAAAGAGGATAGAAGGAGAAAATAACATGTTGTTCACAGATTTCACAACTCCGATTCATGGAATATTTGTTATAATTATTTATTTTATTTGCCTATCACCATGGCAGCTGAGTCCTTCATGTATTAAAAAAAAAAATTAGAAACACATTGGGGCCACATTTCATGAGCTCTCGAATGTTACTTTCTGGTGTGTAATTGTTTCTCCTTCATTGACTAGTAATTAAGCTGCAGTATGCCTAGGCTTGCAAATCCAGCAAATTCCTTTAATTTTTAAAGTTTGTTTTTTTGCCAGGTGGTTTTTTTCCTCCAAGCTTGTCCAACTTTGAAAATTACAGCTTAAGTAAAACCAAAAACATAAATGTCATGGATCGCTGAGGGATTACCTTACCACATTAATATTCAAAAATGCTAGCTGCCCTTGTTCAGCACACGAGGGCCTTGATTCAGTGGGGTGCTGAAATGGGGCCTGAAAGTTTGGTGGAGAGAGAGCAGGCTCTTTCTCATGGAGCTGGTCAACATTTTCAAATATAGATTTATTTTTTTCCCAAGTACACAGGCTGCTTACAACAGTTTCTGGTAAGCAAAAGACTTTGGTAATCTTCTCCCCAAACGTTATGATTTTAAAACCTGGGGGAAAAACCCACCAACCTCCGTAATTTTCCACCCTGTCCAATGGAAATGCTTCCAAAATTTTCTAAATTACTTCTTTATTTTTTGCCACTTTTCCAGGTTCTACTGACCAAACTCTGCCTTTGTGGTACGTATATTGTATAAACTACTGAGGCATAGGATGCATATGAAGGGGAGAGGTAAGCCTGTAAAGTGGGACACCTTATATTATGTAAAAGCTTTTTTAGGTCAGGCAGCATTTTGCAACATATGCATTTGCCAAACCATGCTCTGGTGATAGACCCGTGGCGTGTGATGTTGCGCTTAGCCAAGAGGTTAAGGATGCTGAAGATCCAAACACGTTTTGCTGGAGCTAGCACAGGAACGGCCACAAGCCAAGCAAACCGGTGACACAGGTAGTTTCCTATTTACTCATCGGTCAGGAAAACGAACTTCAGCTCAAAAGTCCTGTGTCGCCTTAAGCCTAAAACTGTAGGGTAATCCTGTTAACACAGTGAAGTGCAAAGAGGGTGGTTGACTGCGGGGGGAGGCAATGGAGGGCTGCTGAGTTTTTCTCTCCTGAAGCCTTCACTGGCTTTCCAGCCTGATTGCTTGTGATTTCGTTAGACGCACTTGACCGGAGGGATGGGGCCCCGTGCGACTCCTTGCAGAAGGAGCAGCAGGACTCAGAGTGAGGGCTGGCTTCAGGCAGAGAGTTTTCCAATCTTCAGGAAATGAAGATTTAGCACCCTGGAACCGCGGGCAGGAGGAACGATCTGTTTTGCCAGGAGCGATGGGAGCGGGGACGCTGGCCTATCTGGCTGCGGGGGCCGGGGAGCAGGCGGCCTGCGGGATGGGAGCCATGCCGGCGGCCGAGCCCTCGCCCCATGGCTTCTCGCCCTCGCTACCTCGGTGCTCCCACGATGCAAAACTGTTTCCAGATGAATGGATTGTGTCCAAGTGTTTGCCTCTTGGCTATTAGTGCTGCGAGAGCAAACAAGTTTTCTCATGGCTAACTAACTTCCTTCGATTCCTTCCCCCCAAGAAAGTTGCTTCTTGTTTGTTGTGCCATGACAACATCGCTGCGCTATCCACAGCGAGCGTGTTAATCCAGGAAGGGACAAATCCGAGCGGCTTGACTGGCAATTTTTAAACTCCAGATGGCCATTCTCCAACTACCTGTCGGCTTGAATAGGAAATAAGTCTCCTGACAGGCTCACTTCCTTCCGTTTGCATTGTTTTCAACAAAAATAGATTTTTAATAACTCCCATAATAACGTTCCTGCAAGGTGCGGCCTGCAAACGTTAGCATGAAACAGGACAAACATATTGCAAAGTCTGTTGACTTTTCACCTATCGGTGGCCCGTAGCCAGTGGGCTGTGGCTGATTATTAACAATAAAATAGGAAGTAACCTTAGACTAAATATTGCTAAGAAATGCCCCATATCCAAAATTTGGGAGCAGAACCTCAGCTGCTGCAAATTAGTTGAAGATATGCTCAGAGTGTTTAGGGATGCTGGTGAAATTAATAAAATGAATTTTGTCACTGATCTTTTCTAATTCATCAAATCCTCTTTATATTGTGTTTCTTCTCAGACATTTCATACCTATTTGCTGTGCATTAATGTATCGCAGCTGAGCATGTGTGGAGCAGTAGTTGGCTTTGTTTAGTTTGCTTTTAAGCTGACTGTAACTTTTCTTCAATGACTGCTCCATTGTTCAGCACTTATATGTTCTCCCAATATGCATATACTGTCTTACCTTATGCCAAACATTAACAGCATTTCTGAAGATTCCCATGTATGTGGCAGTGGTACTGGAATTCAAAATCTGCACTTCAAAGGGCACTTCAAAGCTCTTCTGATTTTTCATACTGTCTCTCATACTTCCATCATGTGTAGACACCCATCCTAGAGCTTCTGGAAGTTGAGATTATTCTGTCCTGTCCTTCCTACCCTACCCTACCCTACCCTACCCTACCCTTGCCTAGCCTAGCCTAGCCTAACTCAGCCTAGCCTTCAGTCATTGTTATGCACCATGGCCAGTAAAGCATATTTTAAATGACAATGATGTGACTGTATGTATTTACTAGACTTTTTGGTTGCAATAGGAATGATTTTTTAAACAATTATTTCATTTAGAGACAAAACAAGTGAGATCTGATTCAGTACAGAAAACAGGAAATTCTGTTTTCAAGCCATCAGTCTCAGTATTCCTTTGAATTTTGATGACTTGACTTCATAATTTAAATAGAAACGTTACCAAAATTTTGGTATTACACCCCCCTCCCCCAGATTCATCCACAAGCATGAATCAAATCTAGCACCTCTAACTTTTTTGTTCTGTATGTCTTATATGTATGTGTGTATATATATGTAAAAGTTTCCAAAAGTTTCAAAAGTTCCCTACATCAGGGTATAGTTTTCCATAAGACCAAATCAGATCCAGTAACAGAACCTGGTAGAAATTGTTCCTTCCTGTTGCAGTAGCCTTCCTATGAATTAATTATACTTTTCCACAGCTAGTTGTTTCTTTCTAAAGTCTGTGAGGCATTCCGTATGTTCTGACTAGCTCACGCTGTAGCTGGAGGTTTTATTTTGGTCTATATATAGCAGGCAAATAGTCCAGATATGCTCAGATTTGTTTTGAAAACTTTCGTCTGGCTAAAATGAAGGATATGACATTTAGAATTATATTTATGAAGCTAGGAACAGCAGCAAGGAGCAGCTGGGAAGAGATTCAGGGACTCTGTTATCTCTTAACAGCCTCCACTTGTACAGAGTGCTGATTACTTCAGAAAAAAATCATGCCCAACCATCACTTGAACTTGGAGCAAGAAGGACTGAAAGAAAGGGGCAACGGTAGATTGGGAGTGTCAGTTCAAGTGCTGTGGAGCACATCGCTGGGGATCATTTCTATGAAACCACTCATTAAATTTACAAAATCACCAGCACAGCTACATGTCTGCAAATACGTCCATGCAACCCACCCCGGGATTATATATGGTGTGCAACTACACACAGCTGCTCTGTAGGGGAAAGCTTGTGGGACAGCTGGACAGACGGCAGAGGGGACAATCCCACAAGAGACACCAGCAGAGAAGTAGGCAGCAGGGGAAAGATAAGAGGCAAAACAGCTGTGCATAGCAGGACTGTAGAGTGGGGTAGGAAACCATACTGGGTCAGGCTGTGTCACTAGGAGAAAGACTGACGACACAAGAGGGTGAATAAAGTGATTTCTTACACATTTAATAAAACTGGTGAGGAGTGAGCTGTAGGGGAAACAAACAGGGAAGCCTCAGGAGCAGATGATGTGACAGGAGGGGAAGTCCCATTTAGAGGCAGACAAACAAAGTTACAGAAGGCAGGAAAGCGGTGATGGCTTTGATTAGGGGAAGGTATGTCATTACCCGATGGGAGAGCCGGGACATGTGAGATCAGGTCACTACTCCCCATTCTGCTGTGTGTCCTCTCCTCCACGGGTGCCTGCAGACCTCTGTGTGTTTGTGCCCTTGTGTTACGTAAAAGGGTTTGGGAAAAAGGTTTGGCATAGCCCAATTGTGTTATATGAAGACAGGAATCCTACGAGGAACCAGCCATCCCTCCCACATTCCTCTTTTGCAGGAGCCTGCCTTTATGCCCCTATCTCTAATTCACAAGGCCCTCTGAGATTTTCAGATTTATCTCTGGAGAAATGCAAGCCCCAAAACAAATAAATTAATAAATATAATACCAGTAGGAAGTATACAATGGGAAGAAGTTAATTACAGTAACTTTAGTGGACATTTCATATCGTAATTGGTACCTCCAAAGTGCTTTTTGCTCAATGAGGAGGGCTCAATTACAAGTAGTGCAAGTTGAGTTTATAAAACTTGGTGGTGACTACCTGAAGTTTTCTTTTGCAGTTGTACTGAGTCTAAGGCAGGTTTTATATGGCACAGGATGAGTTTGAAAAAACTTACTGCAATTGGAGTAGGTTTTATTCTTTAAAGCCACCCCAGCTGTGCACAAAGAGAGCTCACACTGCTATGATGGCACATGGTTGCTACTGTGTACACCAAACTCATACCCTAGCTCCAGACCTGGACTTTTCTGTCTACGGGAACCCTGAATCTCAGTGCTACCTTCTTGTATCTGCTTTATATAGACATGGACTATGAATCCGGTTTTACACTAATCTAACTCCATCAACTTGTATGGAATTTCTTCTGATGCTTTTTAAAGACACAGCTAGCCTTAAGCATTGTTGTCTTTCTCTGGAGTCTTAAAAAGAATGTAAATGTTCAATAGGTGGCCCTGGAGCTTTTGTTAAAGTATTTTAGTTCTTGTTTTGTTATACTTTTAAAACATATAAATAGTTGATACTGCAAAGTATTACAATGATATTTTAAATTTTCTTTGAATGGTAGAGTTGATGATAGTAATATTTTTTGAAAAATGAATTTGTTATGTAGTACAGTGTTAGTTCAGCTACCAAAAACCCAAACCACTTTTAACAAAACTTTATCTGGGTTTTAATTTTGAACCCTCCATTTTGACTGGTATCAAGGCCCTTCTTTTGCCCTCCCCATGGTTTTTGCACAAGCTTTTGTGACATTTTTGGTGAGGGGGAAGACTGTGTTTCCAATAATTCACAACTGGATGGTGTCAGTCCAGAACCTGATCATCTCTACACTTTTAAGTTCCCCCCCAAAAATGAAAGTTTTCAGTAATCATAAATGCTCATATAGACAGAAGACTAATTTACATTTGGTACATTTTTGTAGCTTTTACATTGCTACATTTTGTATCACTCTCTGTCTCAGTGGCACTTTGGTCTGGATTTAGTTGAATAAGAAACCAAGAAAACAGAATTGTACTGAGGTTATTATGTAACACTCACAACATTAGGTATAGTAAAGAAATGTAAGCAGACAGCCAAAAACCTCAATTAAAAGCAACTTAATGTGGCTGTCAAAACACTCCACCCTCTTGAGCTCAAGTAGGCAAACCTTTTGGGCTATAAGGCACAATGGGAAAAGACTAATTAAGGAAATGAGGTAAGATTTCTTAATATTATACTAGTGACATAAAAACTTGCTCCATGCCATCCCTTCCATATGAAACACTTCGTTTTCCTGGAGCTCCAAATGACTGTTACTTCACTTAGTTCACTTTTAACCATATACTGACCCTGTGCAGTTGTTCAAGTGGGCTCTTAAATTGACTGCACAATGTATATGTGTGGATATGTATGTGTGCATGCATTAAATGTCCAAATGTGTGCATACATATGCATCTATGCAGGGGCAGAGGCTGAAGCAATAGGACCTTTTGGACTGGAAGGGCGGGGGGGGCCACGCAGCTGTGACCCCAACACGTGATGCACAGTGAGGCTGAAGTGATAAATGTCCACACACTTAAAACGCATGCAGACACTTCTTTCGTGCGACATTTTTCACTTGATAAGTACTCAATGTTAGGAAGAGTAAATACCTGGGCAAATGGAACTGCAGCAGAATAAATTTTTGTGCTTTGAGTAAGGTTAAAATGCTGTATGAAAGTGAAAATATATTGTAGATTACCACCCGAAATTTTGCATTCATAGTTCTTATAGACAGAGAGAAAGAATATGCTCTTGTCTTTTCATGCTCTATGATGTGGCACTTTCCATTGATTTTCACCTACTAATTCTGACAGTCTATAACATAAATAAAATTTGCAGCATCGCTGACTTTGGGGTTTAGTGGCAGTGGTTAAAAGAGTTGTCTTTTCTTTGTGATTATCACTTTTAGTGTTGTCTTTGTCCTTTGTTACGAAGTCTTATTTGTATTTCATTTCCTAGATAACAGAAACTACCGTATAATTAAGGTCGTTTGACTACAACCAAGAATTCAAAAAAAGGTGAGTGATGAAGAAAGTGTGATTAATGTACACATGAAAAAGCAGTCCTACTTTTTTCCTCTCTTATCAGCTTTTAATCCCTCTGACGTACTTAACTGGCTCCAGCTGATGTCACTGGTAGTTTTATGTGGCCTGTGAATTTTTCAAGGAGCAGCTTCAAATTCCCTTGAGTTAGAGGGAGGGGAAAGAACAGAACTGCACTGCAATAAAAGTGCTATCACGAGAATCCTAAGCATAAAGAGTATATAATACCTAATGTTCTCAACAGTAGTATTTTATACAGGCGCAAGATCTGAGAGCCACGAGATGGGGAACAGATTTTCTTAAGCGGGTAGCAGCAGATAAACCCATGGCAGGATGCAACTAATTATGATACAAAGCATAAATGGCTAATGTACTAAGACTTAGTGGAAGTTCGAAGTACTTGCTACATTAGAAGCAAAAGAGCTGGAGAGAGAACTAGTGAAAAAAAAAATGGCATCTGTCACCTGATGTATATGCAATATAATATCATCACTTCATACTTCCTTCCAAAGAATGAGTGGGAAAAAATGACCTCATAAGGTCTATATTATCCTACTGAGGGATTTTCATGCATCTTGGGGAAAGTGCCAAGTACACTGGAAGTGGGGGAGTGTTAGTCATCTCCAAAGCGCCAAAAGGAAATGGAGAAAAGGGATAAACTGGCCCAAACAAGCAGACAAAATTACAATTTTGTGGCAGGTCGCTCTAGGTCTCATTGACCTTGGCAATAACAGAGGGGTCATTTTTTATATGAGTGAACTGTCCTTGAATAATTTCTACGACATCTACAAACAAGCTTTTCTTCCACATCAAACATGCTTGTCATGTTCTCCTTTCCAAAAAATGAGAAATAAAAAGGATTTTTTTTTTCCTTTTGTATGCTTGGAAAAAAACAGCTTTTATCTATCATTCTTTTACTTAGCCCTCCTTAAAAAAATTATCTAGGCACTAGCACATTAAGTATGTGCTTCTATTTTCCCTCTTGTGGAAAAAAGATACAGTTGTGGAGCAACAGACTGAACACTCTGTAAGAGAAGTTTAGCTTCATAAGCAAGAGAGTATGACATTTGAGACCAAGGTGAAGCAGGAATACTGTGCATTTGGTACAAATACTGGATTATGCCTTTCGAAAAATATGAAGAACATCTAAGGAGAAAGTCATCCCTTCTCACCCTTGCTTGCTTTCCACCCTGATTCCCAGCTTTTTCAGAGTAGAGTCCTATCTTTTACGTACTCTGAATTGCCTTCTGGAAGCCTCTCGCTCCTTTGACTGCACAGGAAGCTAATCTTCTAAATCAAACACCTACATTTGTGGCTTAAAATGGCAATACCTACTGATTTTCATAGCGGGGACTGGCAGCCTAATTTCCTTTATTCCTTTGAAAACTTCCCTTTGAATAGATGTATACATTCGGTAGTGTGTGGGACAGCAGGGTTGTGTGATCCCTCCTGCTCCACCTAACATTTATTGACTTAATTTGGGGATTTTGTAGGTAACTACTGGCTAGGTAACTACTGGCTACTGGCTGTTACACTCTAAGCAGTATCCAGGGCTAAACGAGCATCTCCATGATGATTTTAATCTCCAAACTTAGAAGGACTGAGATATCACATAAGGATTGATGTGTGTGCTGAGTGGCAACATCATACCATATAAGCAATTTTTGAGGTTCCCAGACTTCATGGCATGGGAAATGCTGAAATACTCAAGACATTTGTTGCCTCATCCTTAAAAGGCAGAGCCCTCTCCCAGACCACTGTGCATACTGGTATAAATTGGAGTGGGAGGGAGAGCCAACAGCAGGGGAGCAAAAAGTTAGGGAGAAGCTGGTGGGTTGCACCACGTGCAGACGTGAATGTGAGATTGCTGTCAGTCCTCAGTGAAAAGTCACGGTAGCTGAGGAAGGTCCCTGAGAGCTGGCAAAAGATTAACATAATAACAAGTCCATCTTTAGAAAGAGAAGAGGAGGGTCTGGGGAACTCTGGTCAGCTCTACTTCAGTGTCTGGAAAAAACATAGACTACATCATCCTAGACTCCGTTTCCAAACACATGAAGGACAAGAATGCAATCAGGAGCAACAGACATAAAAATACCAAGGACATCGTGCTTCACCAACCTGATTGCCTTCTATGACAAAATGACTGTGGATGAAAGAAGAATAGTGAATGCAATATATCTTGGAAGGCTTTTGAGTCCACCTCCCAAAGCATTTTCAATAGTAGTTTGAGGCAATGTGGGATGAATGGATTATTAAAAGAGTTGAAAATTAGCAGGCTCCAAGGGTGGTAATTGATGGCTTGAGGTCAGCTTGGTGGCCAGCAAACAAGTACAGTACTTAAAGGGTTGATGCTAGGACTACTTGTTTAATATCTTCATCAGTGACCTGGATGATTTGACAAAATGCACCCTCTGGAGATTTGTGGACAGTGGTACATCAGGGGGAGTGGTTGACATGCAGTGTGGCTGAACTGCAAGGGCCAAGAGAAACTTTAGATCTGGGACAACAAAAGCTGCACAAACTGCAACGTTGTGCACATGGTAACCCATGGGTAACCCATGCATCAGTGCTGGCTGAGAACTGACTGGCTGAGAAACAGCACCGTGGAAAAGGACCTGGGGGTTATGACAGCTGCCAAATTGCATATAACCCAGCAATGTATTCTCAGTGTAAATAGGAGAAACCACATACTACATCAGGAGGAGCTTGGACAGCAGATTGAGGGAACTATCTCTACTTGGCATTGGTGTGGCTGCACCTGAAATACTGCGCCAAATTTGGTTTCTCTAGTTAAAGAAAGATACTAAGAAACCGGATAAAGTCCAGTGGCATGCTACAAAGATACTTGGGGATGTGGAGCACAAGGCCTACTAGAGAAGGCTGAGGGACATGGGTTTGTTTCATTTGATAGAGAAGAAAAAGGGATGATCAAATGTAGCTTGTAATTTCTGAAAAGAGAATTATAAAGACATAAGAGCCAAACTCTTTTCAGATATTAGCTATTAGTTATTAGACAACTAGGCTAGGTACAAGAGCAAATAGTTAAACTTCCAAGGGGAAATAATTGCAAGTTATAACCAGGGAGGTTCAGATCAGAAATTTTGGAAAGTTTATTCATCAGTGGGTAATACGGCTCTGGAACACCATATCCGAAGAGGTGGTGGAATTGCCATCTGTAAAGGTTTTCAAGACTCATCTAACAAAGCTGCGGCTGACCTGACCTAGTGTTGGCCACAGTCTTGTTCAGGCTGGCCTAGGCAATCCCCAGAGGTTTTCCTTCCAACCAACATATCTAACACACTATGAAAACACTCTCCTCCAGCATACAAGGGAAGGGATGGTGGCTGGCATTTAATGATTCCCTTTTGCAATACTGTAGAGTCAGTGTTGCTCAAGAATAATTTAAACCTCCTCTGATTAAGGGCAGGGCAGGTTTTCTCACAGATGTGCAGGTAATACAGTGACAGACAAAATATCATGAACACTTCCAATGCAGAAATGAAAAACAGTTGGATGGTGTTGAGGAATAGCAAGCATGACCTCTTGTGCTTAGTTACCAGCTGGGTTTAAACCACAACAGCTCTCTTTTCCTGGGAGACCCAGAATTGTTTTTGGGAGGCGGCTTATCATCATGCTAGAAAGCAATTCTATGAAGTGGACTTGGTACAGCAGGCAGATGGCTCACAGAGATATCTTGCCTCCTGTGCCTTCTACCTTATGCATTGTAAAATATTATTTGTATTTTTACCCATTGATCAAAACTTATCACATATCTTCGTATTTGCTTATGCTGTAAATTGGTCTTGTATTGCCCTGTATCTGCATTGTGCTCAAAATCCTTCAAGATTTATTTTCTTCTTTCTCTCTTGCACATCTTATTGAATAATTACACCTTCCCGCACCTCTCCAAAAATCCCCAGTCCGATAATCTGGACCCACAGTGGTTGAGCATATCACTCTTTGTGGTTCTTCAAACCACCGTAATCATCAGCAAGGAAGAAAGATGGTTCAGGTGACTTGGCAAAACCTTGTTCAGTTCTCTGGGTAAGCTGCTTATACTCAGATCTGAAAGGGTACTCAGACCTCTGATTTTTACAGACATATATAGAGATGGAACCCTAAAAAGGGTCAGTATGTATTTGTTTTTACAGCGAGATATCTTGTTTGTTTGTAATCTTTTTTGTCATATAAGACAGGTTTTGGCTAAAGGCATTAAACTGTGGAATGGTCTGACATTATAATTTTAATATATGTAAGAACAAATGCTGTAAAAACAGAGGTAAGGATGTCTGACATCCTGAGGTCCTAAATCAGAAGAAATGTAGTCCTTTCCTCTCCTCTCCTCCTTCCCAAAACATATTTTTCCTGAAATCCTTAGCAGGTGAATATTACTTTGTACTCAGCTGTGAATTTTAACTCCTCAATATTTAGCTGCTTTGATTTTTTTTTTTTTTTAAATACCAAAAGGGATTAAAGCACAAACTGGATTAACTACTCGTCAAATGCAATTTTGTTAAGTGAAACTGTATTTATGGGGACAGGATGGCTCAGTGGGTTGATGATGAGATACCATTCTAGGTCACTTGTTCAAATTGTTGTTAGTCTGGTAGTGACTGAAAATACATCACTTGCCATCTGGGAGCTTTCTAGCAATGAAGCCAGTAAGGAACTAGTTGCAGTCAGGTCCTGAGGGGATGTCCATATCGTAGTATCTGCACCAAATAGCCAGTAACTGCCTCTCCCTTTCACCTGCCTAATGGAAAGATAAAGTGCTAAGAAGGGGTACAGCAAGATCTGATACAATAGACAGTAGTTTTAAAGCAACCTTTACAAATCATACTTGAGATACAATGTCATGAAACTTGCTCTGTGGAGTTCATAATCCAGACTTACTGGTCTAATATTTCCTTCAAATGCTGAGATGCTTCTCACAAAGGCTGAGAAGAGAGAATGAAATATCTTTTGAATTGAAAAGAGAGCAAGCTTTTTAAGTCATCTGATTGTCAAGAAAAACATTTGAAAAGCAAGGCTATTAGGCTGAGTAATTTCCAGAGAAAGGTAGTGGACATGCCCTTACTTGAATCATGTAAAAGAAAGATGAACTCCTCCCATCGCTGTTATCTAATTACAAGGATGAGTAAATAGGTATGGGCAACATTTTCAAACCTGGGTTCTGAAAGTTTGACACAATATCCAAAGGAAGATATGAAAAAGGTGGAGTGGTTTTCACACAGACTCTCGTTAAGAATAGTGAAAATTCAAGGTCTCAGCCCTGATTTTCAGAGAATAATTGAGATTTCTTAATCTCAATGAAAATCAAGTTGCCTAAAAGTGTAGGCTAACCCTCCCCTTCTTTCCTGCATTGTACTACATGTAAAAAAACCTCCAAATTATTATCAAAGCAAGAGAAAACGGAATTATTACATGATTGACTGAGAATATCAGAACTATTTGTTGGAATTTTGGCTGGAGACATGGATTAAAGGACTGTTAGTAGGAAAGAGAAGGTCAGCAGTTACACAAGTGATGTTAGGAACATTATCATCAAGAGGTCCCTGGAAAGGGAAAAAAAGTGACTGTTAATCTGCAACTTCCCAAGGTGTGAACCTAGAGCCACCCTCAGCACAAGTGGGTAGAAAGATCAGGAAGGGAGAGTGATCCAGACTTGAGCTATTTCGCTCTTCTGAAAGAAGGGAAATTGCGTACCCTGGTTTCCAAAGCTGGTGACAGAGGTAAAGGTGGCAGCCAGGCCTTGCGAGGGTTCAAGTTTCCTCTCTTCCTGCTCCAGTCAGCCTCAGGGGAAGGACTCTGGTGGAGTTTTGCCTGTGGGCTAAAGCAGCCTTCCATTGGTGAAGGCCGTGTTGTGTCTCCCCACCATATTGGGGAAAGGGAAGCAATATCCGAGCACATGGCCCGATTCTCCACTGTTTCACCCCAGCTGGCTTCTGCTGCTGTTACATTCAGTTAGAGAAACAGCTAGAAGACTGTCCAAGCTTAATTCAGGGTGTCACAGTGGATACTGAGGAATTTTCATGCACCCCTTGCTTAGAAGCTGTTTTCACATTTGGGCCCCCTTTCCCTGTCCCCCGTTGTTGGAGAGCGCAGCTTTGCTGAAACCAGAAGTGAACGTGAACGGCGGCGGTGACGCTCACTCAGGTGCTGCCATTCACACACTAAGCTCCTCCGCCTCCAAGGCCTGGCCAGACAATGCTAACAATAAACAAACCATAATAACTCACAACTGCGGCTGAACCCAGCCCTTAATGACATTGTTCAATACAGCTCCAACACTGTGAAGAGCTTCATCGCTTCGTTCCCATGCTCCTAGGAACACTTCCAGATCGGCTTTACCAAGGGTGATTCCAACAGCTTATTCTAATTGTTTTGCCCGTACAGCAGAGGGAAGCTAACCTGCCGTGAAACCCGATGCTTTCTGCAGGAACAGGTTATTGCAGGGTAGCAAGTGGCTTTTCTTTCCTGAGCCTCAACTGACAGGACGGTACCACAGGGGGGCACTCACATTAACGCGTACACCTCCCCGGGCTGCGCACCGCCCCGCAGGTGCGCACAGCTGTGCAGCAGAGCCCGGGGGGGCTCGCAGGGAGGCACGGGCTTGCAAACGGGGCTGATGCCACCCTGCACCGTCTGCGTCTCCACAGCAGCAAACGGTTGGGTTTTGTATTTTGCGTTGCCTTTTGGGTAAAAACAAAGCAACAGCTGAAAAAAGGGGAAACTCTGGGGAAAAAAAGCAACGCCTGCTAGCACTGTTTGGTTTTTTGTGCATGTGCTGAAGAGTTTTGACCCTGGGAAAAAGGTGTCAAGAAAGCCTGAGAGAAGAGTGGTGAAGGCATAATTTCTGATTTCCATCAATAAGAAAACAACTTATGGAAACTCCTCTCTGGTCACATGGTGCAGCAAAGGAAAGTGTGCTGCAGACAGATATTGCTGGCAAGGCTTGAATAATCACCGTTTGAAAGGGTTTATCTGCCAGTGACTCCCAAAGCGTCTGAGAATATCGTGGCTGATTCAAAAGACTGCTTTCTGGCAAATCTTTGGCTATTTCAAAGCAAAGTGTGAGCTTACGATCAAGTTGTTGCTCATTGTTGCTGCAGATGGTTTGGCCAAATGAAAGCGTGCACCGCAATGCATACATTAGAGCTAGAGGAGTCAGAACTTTGATGCTTGCCTCAATATTTTCATACTGTTTAAGAGATGTTTTTGGATTATTAAGTGCTGCGGATAAAGGAAGTGCAAAATGCAGGATATTTATTTCCCAAAGTTTTATGCTTCTCTGAAGCTCAAAGCTGATATCACAACGGGTTAAGGGACCGTCCCAGGGAGATGTTACCAGCTTCGCAGATGCAAGTGCTCAAAGGGTGAGAACATGAACAGTCCAACGCAAACTCTGGCAGAGATCGCCAGGCAAAATTTCTTGTTTGGGTTTTTTTTTTTTTTTTTCAGTCATGCTCCTACAGACACACCACCAGCTTCAGTCTCTTTCCTGAAAGTCCACCTTTTCCCTGAAAGCCCACTTTTCCTCTGGGTGTATCACATTTTATCAGAAACAGCCCAGTGCATATTATAACTTGGGAATGAGTAGACTTCATCAAGATTCTGTAACCTACTTAGCTTCAGCTTCACATCGGTCCCACTATATACGCAGTTCAGTCTGATCTTAGTCCCTACTGAAAATTTCACCACTGGAGCCAAGCAGCACTAGAAGGATAAATGAAAGGGGAATGCGACAGTGATCAAAATCTGTCTCGTCCAGACAGATAGATATCAGGCTAGCTTGAAGGTTTTCACCTCTTTGCTGCCGGGAGTTATATTTTTTTCATGGCAGAGCACTGTGGGCTAATTTCATAGCTGGTGTAAATCAACATTGCACAATCTACTTTGGTGGAACGATGCTGATTTATGCTAGCTAAGAATCTGGCTCCTCGTACTCCTACCAGCAGTGCACTGACTGATAAATTTTCCTTTTAAAAACCTGTGGATTAACCAGAGGAACTGTTGCTGAGAGCTGCATATTTCAAAATTGGCTGAAAGAAAATAGGAGAGCCCCAGTTTCAAACCAGGATAAAAAATGTAGACACTGAAGTAGCCTTTTTCCCAGAGGTGCTAGTTCTACCTCTGTGTAAACCAGAGTCCCCAGCACCTGTGAAAATTGTGTTTGGAATTAGGAATTTAGCTGTTCAGATGTGCTCATCTTGTATTCCTTTTGAGTTTTGAAGTGATTCACCTTCTTCCCCATTAAACATATACAGTTTTTAATTGTCCTATTGCTTAACCATTGCTCCTTCCTTCTTTACTTTCTTGCTTGTCTTTTTTTATGTACTTATGTATACCTGACTCCTTGGAGATCACTTTGTCTGTCTCTGTGATTGCTGGAGTCAGGCAGCAACACGACAGGACTTGCTTGTTTACATAGCTCTGAGGGTTATGACAACACATCAGAATGTACAGGTGCCATGTAGAGATGCAGCTTGCAATTAAGATCAGTAAAGCTGACTATTTAATAAAGAATTCCGTCATTTTATAATAACCTGATCTCATTATTATACACACAACAAATCAGCTCCATAAAGCTCTTTAAAAAATTTGTTCTCCCTTGGTATTAAATATTTGAGCTAAAGTTAAGAATTAACAATTGCAAAACAATTGCATTAATTGAACAGAAAATTAAACCCATAAAACGTGGTTAAATGCAATTTCCTCATAATTGCAGTAAATGTGCTGCCAAGATAATTACAAAACAGTTTTAAATATTTTTTTTTTAGTTCATTTGGTGGCATTTCACCCTTGCAATATAGAAGTCAGACATGAACAGATCAGGGGAGTACTCTTCAGATGCCAGTTTGATTTGGGCCATTAGCTAATGTGTGGCTTCAAGACCAAACCAGTGCTAAGATTGCTTACTCAGCAGAGTGGAGAATACTTCTTGCAAAAACCTTTCCTCAGATTTGAGCATCAAGCAGGGGGAATTTCAGGAGTAACCTGCCACTTTCAGTAGTAAGCATCTTGTCAGATCAACTCTTCATAGAATAATTCCACCCTCTCAGGTTGCTTTTGAACAATAGCTTGAGAAAGTCTAGTTTTCCTTTTAAATACAGCTCAGAATACCCACCACTTTCTACTAGCCCAGGATGTGGATGATCTGATGGCTATCTGTAACTTACAACGAGGAAATTTTTTCTTCTTTGTTTTTTTTTCCTGGAATTTCCGTCTCACCATGTAACTGGCACAAATGGCTGCTGCCTTTGTAAAAAAAATAAGGTGGTTCTTCAAGAATCATAGATTCTGCTAAAAAGGCAATCAGATACTCTGTTTTTACCTGTAGTCAGGTGGAATGTGTGGTCTCTGCAGAGTCAGAGTCAGCCCTTTGCTAGAGGATGGGAGATTCCTGACGTGTGGTATGCCCTTTATCCTAGAGGAAGGCAGTAGGACGTTAACGTTTCATGTCTTTATCCCTCCATCTTAGAGAAGTGCAAAGTACACTGATGACATATCAGTACACGCTCCTCTTTTGGGTTTATTCTTTTGGAATCAGCTTTTCCTTTTCCCTTGAGTGTTTTACTTTCTACTGTTTGCCTGCATTGCTTGTCCTACAGTGTAATTAGAATAATTTTTCTGGAGCTGTTCCTTTCATATATCAGCCAATTCATCCACACTGGACGAATATCCTACTCCCTGGAAAAGGGCTGAGTTCACTGACATAAAATAATCCTTGGCCCAAGTGACTGAGTGTGTCCAGGCAGGCTGGGAATTTGGCCGGAGATCCCGCTCTGAGAAGATCTTGGATCATGTTGTAATTCTGAGTCCAGTATGTTCTCGCTTCTCCCCTGCCAAACTATCCTCCTTTTGTGCTGGAAAAACCCCCTGCTATCAGTGAGGGTTCACATCTTCCTTACTTGGAGCAGGCCTCACTGACATATCATCTTATTTACACTGTGGAGAGTTCTGTACAAAGGTGATAGGAGACCTTCAGAGTTACGGACACATTTGCCTCTCATCTGCAAACAGGGCTTTCACTGATGTCCTGTTCTCAGCCAGTCTGTTTCCATAATTTCTAAGTTCTTGTGTCATTCCCACCAGTTTTCTTCCACGTCATTTTTTATTCTGTATCTTTTTTGGCAGTTCATTACTTCTTTTTTCATACTGCTGATCAACTTCTGTGAAGATAGTAAGGAATACAACTTTTTCAGGCATTTTCTTGTTCAAGTGCTTATCCCAATAAGCTTGGCCAGATAAAGATGTAATTCCCCTGGATTTGTGACTCTGAATTCGAATCTGAAAGTGTTGGAGTTTGAAACCCCACATAGACTGGAAGTTGTATCTACATGCCTTTAACAGCACTCAGTCTTACATGGAGTAGACCTACAGCAAGGCAGCGACTCCGTTACCTCAAATAGACATGACTGTAGGCAGTACACCTTTATTCTCATTTTACTTGCCTGAGCTCTTCCATCCACCGGCTGCTCCTCGCACTACGCTGAAGCTCTGTTCTCAGCTACAGCCCTTGGCTTACGACAGACGGCCCAAGTCCAAGCAGTCACCACAATTGCTTTCTAGTCGGCTGGTAGCTACAAGCTTGCAGACTGTAGAGCTTTGCCAAAAGAAAAGTGGTATTTTTGATCTCTTTCTCCCTTGGCCCTATGGCTTATCTGGCTCGCAGAGGGAGACTCTGATCGGTGAATTATTTCAAAACACACACCTGGAGCGGAGAGGAACTCGGGATGGGAAATGAGTGGAAAAGGATGTCAGGGATGTAGAAGTCAAGAAGCGTTTGGGTTTGATGTGGAAAGATCAAGTGTGCTGTGGCCTGCCTCGCGAGGAAAGGAGCGTGCCTGGAAGGCTGGTGAACGGCAGACTAACAGGAAACCGCTGCAATAACCGTGCCTCTCCCCTGCACACCGTCTACCTGTAGGCACCAAAATTCCTCTCTACGGGGAAGCGCTCGGTGATCCATTTGCTTCAGTAGCTGCCAGGGAGAGCGAGGAGCTGCTGGGACGGGAGGAGCTGCGTTCCCGAAGGGCTCTCCTACACAAATCTGCTCCTGGCTGCGTGCGTGAGGGAGGAAGGGAGAGAGACAGGTGTGTGTTTGCGTGCGTGGGGATCAATCACACAAACAAACAAACAAAACTGCATCCAGGGGGGGATTTTTTTCTTGGCTGAAGTGCCTCTGCCATCTGCTTTGCAAGGAAGTTTTCTAGATTGTATAGTCCTTGGTGCATGGCAGCTACTGATGAAAACGACTCAGGCACTTCTGTCCTTTGAACCCGTGTTTTTCAAAGCTTCCTCTGTTTTCCTGTCTCTTACTCATATCATCAAGGGCTGGGACTGGAAAAATGCATGCAGGTCAGTGCCTGCTTCTGAGTCTTCCAGTTACTGCCGAGCTTGCGCAATAAGTTATAACATAAATTTGGCTGCTTCCATTTTTTTTCCCAAATGATAGTGAGAAGTTGAACTTGCACCTTGTACCTTCAATTTCCAGCCCAAATTAATAATTTCCTTTAAACTCAATCCCCACTGCTTCTTGCTTTCAGTGGGAGTCTCTAACCATTGCAAAAGAAGGCAGCTAGGAAAACAGATATCAATGTGCTATCACACAGTCATGTGTTTGGCTAAACAAATTGGCATCTCTCGACTACCCTGATATCAAATGAGTTCCTTTGTCTGTTTCTGTGTTTTCTGGCAGCTTTGAGAGGTTCTTCACTTGATGATTCATCATATCTTAAGGATTTTGCTTTGCAAGAGCTTCCACAGCTTCCTGTGTGTCCCTTCATCCTTGCTTTATAGGCACTGATCTGAACACAAAATGCCCTCCTGATGTTGTCTGTTGAGCGTGCAAGAGCTAGGCTTGGTCAACCAGAGTTGACAGGTGAACAGCATGCCACGTGGCAACACTTGGACCCGAACTTTGGGCCCTTTCTTTGGAAAACCACAGGGGTGAGAGGGTCCTGCTGGACACGACAGGCCCTTCAGACCCCATGGGAGCCATGTGGTACTGAGCTGTTGGCAGGGCTGTGCTGCAGGGGCCCGACTCATGCCACGGGGAACGTGGTGAATCCCAGGTCACCCCTGTAGCGCAGGTAGGGCCTGAACCCTGGCTTGCTCCATGCTCTGGGTTCCCCAGACAAGGGGGTTTACTTATCCCCTGGAAGGTGAAGGGGCCAGGGAGCTGGTGCAAACCAGGGCATGCTGTGAGATGGCAAGATGGATAACGCTGAGAGCAATGGGGGCAAGTATGTCTCAGAAGCAGCAGGATCTGAACACCTAACAGCAAGGGGAAACCAAGGAAACCAAACACTCAGAATTTTCAAGTGGCAGCTGAGGTGAGGTTGACATTTTTCCTTCAACCCATGAGCAGAGTCAGACAGACGTGAGTCAGCCTCAAATATTGTCCTTTCTCTGGTTTACAGCAGACACATACTTTAAAGCTCTGCCATATCATCTTCGTCATGAAAAGAAATCTCCTGATTCAGAGACTTCTCTAAACCACTCAAGATTTTTGTGTGTGCTCTCCCTCCCCAATTGCTTGGAGCCCTGAAAACCACAGCCTTTGCTGGCAGACAATAAAGATACGACCTAAAGTATTCAACAAGGAAAAAAAAAAAAAAAGAAAGAAAGGGGAAAAAAAAGGAGAACGGCTGTTGAGGAGGCTTAGAACATGTCCCAACATTTTCTGCAGGTTTTTTCCTTTCTCGAGGCAATCAGAGCACTGCCTAAGTTTTGCACCTGCCATGGGCAAGTGCCTCTGTCTTTTAGTGAAATAACTTTATGCATTTTTAGTGCAAGCCCTGACCTGCGTCGTATCCTGCTTTACCTGAATGATTATATCTTCTTTACTTCGTTAACTTTTCAATAGACTATGAAAACAAAAGCTGTCACTCTGATACCTGCCATTCGATATTCAACAATGCCTTCAGTACAAAAAGAGCTCCTCCATGTCCCAGCCCCCAGCTCCAAGCATCACTTGGCATGATCCTGCTTGTAGCTGTTGACTGTATCAATACATAAAACCTTTCCCTGCCAATATTTCTTGCAGCAACAACCCGATCCTACATCTGCAAGTATAAGCTTTGCAACCCTGATATAAGTGAGTTTAATAGAGGAATCAAAATCTACCATCCAGTGAAATATCAATTTCCTATGATCATTAGGGCATCTCAGGGAAGTACTCATTTGGGCAGCCACAGCCACAAGATCCAAGACACATTCTCTGTGTGCACACACAAACTAAAATGCTATAATTTGGTATGGTTGGACATAGGAACTCTGAAGATTCAAAGAACTATATTTTGGATTTGCAGAGTTAATAAAAATTAGTTCTGGGGTTAGCTTACATTCTGTGGCAAGAAAAGAAATCTTCAAAGCCTATTTTTCTAAGATATCTGGGCTTTGTTTGCCTGAATATCTAAATTATTAATTTGCAAACCTCTACAGCTAGTCATGTTAGTAAAGGAATCCCTTTAGACTTTTTCAATCCAAAGACAAGCTCTTGGCTCTTGGTAAAAGCCAGCTCTCAGAAGACAGATAGGGGGCTTAGGGTGGGTGGGCTATATCACTTTCATTTATTCAAATAGCCTTCACTTGAGAGATCCTTTAGATGAGGAAAATCTGCCTGGAAAACACAGAGACCACATAACAGAGCAGTGTACAGCTAAACAGGCAGGAGGGTAGGTAAAAATAAACAAAAGGATGTGTGTTTTGGGGGAGGAATATTTTTTTAGATGGATTCAAGCTGGAGGTGTAAGGGTACACAGAAAGCCACAAATTGCTGAGGACAGAGCAGTTTGCAGATCAAACGAAGCTAATGTTGCTTTGGGATGTAATGGCCCTGATGAAGTGATTTTCCAGCACCTTCTCCTGAGAAGAGATGTGAGAACGACTCTGAATGTATTTCTGCTGGCCTCAGCTCTGGCGATTCCGCGAGCAGCTTCTCCAGCCACTGACTTGTATTCTGCTCTAGGTTCAGACTTGGTTTCAGAGACTAGGGAACTGAAAGTCGGGGTTTTCAAATGAAATGAATGCTTCTGGGTACCCCAGTTTAGGGTGAACATCTTTAACTCCAGACATTAAGGGAGCTGGGACTTGGGGAATTGTTGAGCCTTTGTCCTCTGAACAGGAGTCTTTTTATGTCCTCTCAGGTTGGGCATTACAACAGAAGAACAGAAGGTTTTGATAAGCTGTATTCTGGTGCCAAGGTAAGACAGTTACGGAAATGTAAATTCAAATGTATTTAGCATATCAAATTTCCAGTGACGTAAATGGGAACTAATAGGACCCTGAGTTCTCAGCACTTCTCAAAATTAGGCCATTTCAACTTACAGGTTTAACCATGGATCTAACTTTCAGCAGTCCTGCTTCTCTGTTTCACATGCTTCTCTCTAAAATCCATTTTTTTTGTATCTGTCAAAGAAGGTTACAGATATAGTAACAGCAAACTTCACCTTAAAACAGAGGACAACCAAATTAATTATTTTAATAGTTCCTTTTTGGGGTAGTTGGAGGGTCTCTCTGGAGAAATTTGACTGTTCATGTGGAGTTCTGGCCTAACCAGCGCTCCTTGAGGACCTTCTGAATAAGCATCAGTGCACCTCTGTAAAAATCAAGCACTATCATGAGACTGGGAATGGTGATTTAATTTGTTTTTAGGAAGTTGCCTTTACAGTTACATGCTCTGGAAAGGCTGAAGAACTTGGAAACTGGACTTTGCAAAGCTTATATTTGTTCCTTGCAAAAGTACCTCTTAAAACATTAAAATTCTTGTCCATCTTATTTCACTGAAGTTAGCACATTGTAAATCGTTCAAACATGAATCAAGAATCTCCCTTTCTCCTTGTCTTTGAAACTCTCTTCCTGAAATTTGACTGGGTCTGTATAACCAGTGCCATTAATTCCCAGTATAATTTTATGCAGTGCATTTTGTGTGAAGAACCTGGCAGTTTGGCAGTCAATAATAATTCCAGGTCAAGAAATATGCTCTTAATTATTTCATGTCCTCAGTGTCTTTAGGGAAGTCATTGAACAGGCCCTGGAGCAAGGAAATAAAATGTTTCTTTAATTAAAAAAAAAAACCCTGAATTAATTTCTGGGCTTTTAATGGATAGCAGCTACTCTGTTCTTTAAGGTATCAAACCTGTGTTTCTTTGGCCAACTCTGAGCTGAAGCACACAAAGTAATCCAAAGGAATGCTGAATTTTCTAGAATAGAGCAGGCATCTAATAACTCTTCTTGTTAAAATGGGGAAAACACAGAATATTTCAGGGGTTTCCACTTGAGTTTGGAGGACCAGCTTGTGGCACATGTTTTTGAAAGCGTGATTCTAGCATTTCAGGGGAATGTGATTCCAGTTTTCAACCTCCACTGTTAGAACCTGTTGTAAGCTGGTGGTAAAACTCCTCTTTTGGCCTCCCAAATAGTGGCCCTACCTACAGTACAAAACATTCCTGGTTCTATCATCTTGGCATTAATTATCCTAATCTCTTTTCTAATGTTCAAGCTGTTAATTTAACCACGTTGTCTAAACTTGCATTGGAAGTGGGGCTGGATTTGTTTCCTTGCATGTGCAGACAGAAAAGCTGAAGGTAACTTATCAAAATAAGTATAAGATAACAGAACTCTGGGTTGGCAGAAAAAAATAGAAAAGGAAAAAGAAAGAAGATATTTGTAAGCTATTTTCTCAAATCGCAGAATTCTGTGTTTATCCGAAGGTGGCTTTAAAAACGGGTGGAGCTGCAAGAAATCTGCCCTCCTGAATATTTTCTCTAATAAATGTGAGGGTAATTTCTTAGCTCCATCTGTGGGCAATTAAACACAGAGCACTGAGCTATGAGCAGGAGTCATGTATGTTAGCTTCGAGCATCTTACACTACCTTTTACGGACCATGAAAAATTGTTCCTGTTCAAACTGAATTTTCATACAAATGTCAATTTGCTCACAGACATTTTGTAAGCATCAGTGAGCTAATTTAATCTCCTAATTGGTTGGCTAAGGACTCCAATGCGATGCAGACAGGATAACTTAATCTACAAGAAACTTGTAGAACTCCATAAAATCCTGGTGGTTGTCAGGTGAACAGGTGGTTGTCACAAGACTCGTTGCAAGAAATGTCGTGGGCCACCTTAATAGAGGTGGCAATGACTGTGTGGGGTGTAGAGTGACTTATCCCCTCCCTTCAGAAGGTGATGTTACCTCTGACGCAGCTGTCCTCCAACTACACAAGTGAGTTCAGTTTTTAGTGCCGACAGGTCAACACCTTGCCCAAGCATTAATCTAGAAGACTGTTGACTTTTGGGGACTGGGACTTCAGAGTTGTAATTGGTGTAACTGAGGAAATTAGTGTGTGAGAGTGCGAGAGGTCACACTGGATGGGTACCAATGGTCCGTCCTGGACTGAGATCGTGTGAACTGGGAGGAGAATGTGGTCTCCCCTCTGCTTGTTTGACAATAAAACAATATGTATATCTGTAGTCCCATATAAATAATGGCAGGTTCTAATAATTATACATAAAATATAGGGAATGTACACCCATACTACCGTGTAAATAGTGGCTTGTATCAATAATTATACATAAAATATACATTCACACAGAACTGCCTGTTGTTGTATGTTATACAGAATATATTTTCTGCCAACAATATTGACCAAAAGCGAGGTTGTGGGGATAGGAAGGAGCTTTTAATGTTAAACACCCCCTCTGTATCATTCCCTTCTTTTCCCTTTCTTCTTCCTCTGGCTGAGGGCGAGGGCTCAGGGTCTGCCGTAACGGTCCGTGTCCTAGCAGGGCTTTTTGAACGTGGGTTTTCGCTCCTTCTGTGCACTCCTCACTTGGCTGCCATTCCATCTGACTCTGAAAGGAGCGAGTACAAATTAAAGAAAGAATGCAGCCCTGACGCCTACACCCAGAAGCTTTCAAAACAGAAGGCTGCTACACCTGTGGGGATAGAACAAGTGTATCAGTGTCCCGGGCTCTGCCCCGGCTCGTCCGCCTTTGTTAGCTGGAATGTGCCGATGAAACAATCAGGTGCAGTAGGCACGTGGCAGCCTGCTTAAAAACCGATTCTTTGGAGTCAGGGAGTGGGCTGTGAATCATGCATCCACATAATCTGATGATAACAATTTTAAATGTGGTGATTAGTGTATAATGGAAAGTATTGTGCTATTTGGTATGATTTGTCTGCCACTGCACTACCCATTATTTAAAAAGTCCCATCTTCTATGCAACTCCTGATTCATTCTAGTAGCAAATGCATAAGGTAACTGTAGGAGCATTTAGGTACGTACATATTCCTCGCTCACACAGCACATGCATGCATGTGTATATACACACTATTACCTTTTGGATCACTGTACCAGCCTAATATCATGGACATGCTGCTGGGCAGCAGCACACAAAGCAGTATTCCTCTCTGTGGGGCTCACAGGTTCAGTCGTGAAGTACAGGCAAAACTGGCCTCCGAGCAGTATGAATGCATCTGGCAGTGCATAAGTGCTGTTGACAATACCAGCCTAGAAGTCAAGATGCATTTAGCTGTTCAGCTTAATGAATACGGCCAGCAAGTTGCAACTTCATAACTGGTCCTTTCCGTCGGGTACCTTCACCAGACTACACCTTCAAGCATACATCTGCTCCCGGTGAATACCAGAACATCAGTAACTATTGGTGCAGCTGAGCGACATCAGCGTTAAAAACATTGCAAGTAGGGTGGGTCTCTCTGGAGTTTGGTGAGAAATGTGTGAGGCAGCAAGGCTGTGTTTTAATTGTGACAATGATTAAAAAGCACAATAAAATAGTCTTACTTTGGGACTAGAGATGTGTCCTGTTTGCTTTTGGTGAGATTCGTTTTGGTGGTATCTTGTAACATCAACTTTCCTTTTCAGGTCTTAGCTCACTGGGTATTTATAATCCAAATAGATTCAGGGCAAATATCTGTTGACAGGGAAGAAAAACAAAGGAAGCAAACTAAAATAGAGAAGAAAAGCCATGGCAAAGCCAGGTGCCGTCGTGGAGAAGTCCTCTGACAAGATGAATCACAATCTGGGAGAATTAATAACTGTAGACAGCATTGGATTGGTAAGTTTTTCCTTTTCTTAATCACTGAACCTCTGTGTGTCCTTGCCATGAATATATAATAAATGGGATCAGGAAGTGAATTAATAGATCACTTGCTTCTATTTACTCACATAAAGGAGTCCAAAAGAATATCTATTTTTCACATAACTTTAGTGCCAGACCTAGTTCTTGCTTTGGCCAAATTATCCATCATGTATGACATGCATAGGAAACCTGAAAGTTAAATTATTTTTGTTATAATGAAAAGATAAATAGAATACACAAATGCGATTTATACTTATAAATTTCATCTCAGTTTTAATTCTGAACAACGCAATCTCAGATGGAAGATCTCCATCCAGCACTGGCGTCCTGCTTCTGTTAGACTGATTGATGTGGCTAAAAAGACATCTTCAAAATGAGGCTTTAGATAGCCCACTCAACAGGCTGGCTGGGTACTCATGGGAATCTGATTAAAACTGTAATCAGGTTTGAAATGCCAATGGCCAACTCTTATACAAGTCACTTGGATAGTAGACAAAAGTGTTACTTTCCTGGAAGCATTTGCAATGAAGAAAATCTTCAGTGTACACATGCACACACACACACACACAAAATAAAGAAAGAAAGAAGAGAAAAAAGGGAGAGACTGTGTAAAAAGGGCAGATGTTGTTGGCAATGGAAAAGCCTCTTAGGCTCCACCTGCCTTGCTCGTGCCAGTATCTTTAAGTACCACCTCCCTGACATGTTGAATACATATTACTGTCAAACCTGAGTATTAGGTGGATAGATATGCAAGCCCACACTAGCAGCCAGCACATTTAGGGGAAGTGTCAACAATTTTCTGCAAACATTGTACGTGGTATCTTGCTGGGAGTCTGCTCAGGAGCACATGCACAGTGTGAAGTAATGTGCTCTTATTTTACAAGCTGCAAGTTGAGCGCCAATCAACTGCACTGCCCAGCAATGGAAAAAGTGATATAGATGGGGGATCTCTGACAGCTCAGGATCAGACCGCCGAGTCTGGTGCCAAACAATAATAAGTGTACATGTTGAGAAATCTCCCTGGATAACCGAGGTTACACTCTGACCTAAATGATAGAAAAGTAAGAGAATAAATTCTTCCACACACTAATCTCTCAATCCCCAGACCTCATTGCACTATAATAAACCTGACTTGATAATACCAGCATTGCTTGAGATCCTGTTACCCATTGAACAGTTGCTGCAATTGCACAAACGCTTCACGCGAGTGGAGGACAGCCCTGTTGAGGGAAGAAGAGACCCTGCAACCCCTCGGCAGCACCCTAGAGCGAGGTCCAGGGCATGGCACCCCCATTTTGAAGGAGCCCTGCAACCGGTAGCCAGGACCGTTAAACATGGCTCAGTCCTGCTTTGGTCATCGGGCTGTGAGCTGTGGGCCTGGGAGGGTGATGGTTATGTGTCGGGAGGTGCATCTGGCTTGAAACTTTGCTGGTGAGGGCTTGTGAGTGGGACAAGAGCACAAAGCATAGTGTTGTGAAGAGAGGTGGGAGTTAACCTCGGTTTGGGACCCAGCGGGAGAGGTAGGGTGGGGTGAAATTGTGATGGGCTTTGAAGATAAGGCCAAGAAATTTGTGCTGGATATGGTGGAAAAGGGGAAGGGCTTACACTGAAGGTAGCACACAGCCGCAAGTAGGAAAGAAGAGGTTAGCAGCAGCGTTTTGAATTATCTCGAGGGGGACCCTTTTTTGCCTGTTGATAGCAGAGCAGAGTGGATTACAAAAAATCTGACGTAAGCTGTCCAAGGCCTGGACAAGAGCTCTGCCCTTAGAACTGGGCCTGGAAATCCTTGTCAGTTATGCTTAGCAGGCATTGTAAACATGCAAGGATAGACTTGTTTCTTAGCCTGGGGAGCTTAAACAGATACACAAAAACCCTAACAGCTTTTAAGTGTGGCTCTCCTGTTTGTACTAATCACTGCAGCCCACTCTCACTGTTTCAAACCTAATAAAATGAGGAAATGAAAATGAAAACTAGCTCTGGTCTATGACTATCTTATCTCCTTGTCGACTACAAGGATAATCTGGCATTTTAAAACAATAGCGACTTGCTTACAAAGCCCCTTTTAATTAATGGAACTGGAGAATCTCTGTCAGAGCGCAGATGTTAACCCCTTCGAAGTAGAGTGGGTAAATTCGGCTGCTCATGATGATGCACAGATCTCCCAGTTGGACAGAACTATACACACTAAATACCAGCAGTCAGTTAAGCCCAAAGTATGGAAATAAATCCATGTCTCTCTCAAACTCCTCTCTGACCACTCTGCTGCTTTGTTGCCCTCCAAAGCAGAAAATCATCCATAAAACAGAGGCAATTTTTTCATTTAATAACAGGGGTACTACAAGTAATACCTCCCTTCTATTACATAAAATAGCTATCACAAGGGAAATCAAGATGATATTGTTTTTCTATTTGGAAGCAATGGATTTTAGTTCCACTAAAAGAACTGAGACTGTCACAGTACTCTCCCCACAGATATTCCAAAGAAAATGAGGCAGGATACATCAAGTTGCAGTCTAAATGCATTGTTTTGATGAAGCCACAGAAATGCTACTAGCAACCTATGTAAAACCTTACATACACATTTTTGCATAAAATTTTCTCAGATATAAGGGTTATCCAATATTTGTAGCAGTATACAGGCAATGTAATAAATTGACAGTGTCTACGATGTTATAGAGAAATATATTTCTATTAGGTCAACTTATATTTTCTGTTAAAACCTCCATTAACGTTTGTACTAGCTACTACCAAACCACACCAACTAGCACCAATGGGTATGTAAGCTAAGGTGGGAAAATGGATTCTTTGTTTGTGCTGGGGTAACTGGAATGGAGAGATCTTACTGAGAAACACTGTAATAAACAAACCTGAATAGAAGCAATGCAGTTGAGATGTACAGCAAGAAAACTCTCAGTAAATTCAGACCTGAGGGAAAAATTTGAATAATAAGCAAAACTGTGCTAGCTCTGTGGGAGATGGGATGAGGAGGACAGAAGTGTCTACATATTATACAGTATAATGCCTAATTTGGACAGGCATGGCCCCTAGAGTGAAACCTGGACCCATAAGTTAGTTGCTGAGGCTTCAGAAGGGAGACAAAATTCCCAGTGATGGACAGGCTGCAGCTCATTCATGATGTCCCAAAAGGGAATACTGAAACCACAATATCTCTGCCTGGAGATTAAACACCCAAGTCAATGCATCTCCATCACCTTGAACCCGTCAGCGTCTTGGATGATTGGTTTTTCCACTGCAGAGCGTTTTTTTACCTGAACACTCATACATGGTGCCATTTCCAAAGGACTGTGCAGGGCTTACCCTTTTGTATTTCAAATGTGGTTCTCAGTGTTGGTCCCCTCTTCTGCATTTTTGCATGTTTTACATTAAACAGTCATTTAATAAGGAAAAATAAAAAGGAATAAGTGCAAGAGCAGAGACTGTGAACCACGAAGGATTTCTAGATACCATTGAGATGCCTTAATTAATAGATTTATAGGCTTATTTTTCTACTTCTTTGTCTTTCAGTCTTATGTGGCTTTATATATATATATATATACACACACACACTGGGTCATTTTCAGCAAGGGAAAGGAAGACACCACTTGGCAGAGCTTAAGTTAATAAGACCTCTTCCCTGCCCTGGGTGGAATCCTGCTCAGGATCACTAGGAGGGGGAGTGCTCAGATAACTTAGTATCAAAAAATGCTGCCAGTTTCCACATCATGGCCCATGCCTAATGCCCCTCTGAGTCTCTCAGGCTCTTGGGATGCTGTGGTGGCTGTTATTCCCGGAGGCACGGGGGACCCCAGCATGCCGCAGACCCCGGCGTTGCCCCCAACAGCCAAGCAGCTCCAGGTGCTGGCCCTGCCACAGAGCTCTGCATGGTGCCTGCCCCAGCCCCGGCTGTGCTGGCTGCGGCAGGGCTAGATGCCGGGCTCCTCTGGCCTGATGGCAGGCTGGTGCCTTGGGTGCCCGGGGTGGGAAGCGGGAGGTGCCTAAATAATCCTGGTAGCCTGGGTTGCGTGGCTGCTAAGTGGGGATTGCAGGGCTGGACTGAGGTGTCATGTCTTGTTGTAGGTATTTAGGCCAGGCTTCCCTCCTTCCTTTCATCCTGCCTTACCAACTTGCCTTCCTTCCTTCCTTCTTTCCTTCCTTCCTTCCTTCCTTCCTTCCTTCCTTCCTTCCTTCCTTCCTTCCTTCCTTCCTTCCTTCCTTCCTTCCTTCCTTCCTTCCTTCCTTCCTTCCTTCCTTCTCTTTTGCTTGCTTGCTTCTCGCTTACATGCTCCTAGCCCCTTTTGCCTGGATAAAGAATATGAAATTAATTTCCACAGGAAAACAGATACTTGGTGGGCAGATCTGTGTCATCCATGGCAGGATGAAAGAAACAGCCTGGGTGAACAGGTACTGATTAGATCCCGTGTTTTCCAGATTTAGCCAATGATAGCACATTAGGGTGGATCGACCTTTCTGGAGATGGCCATAGTTCTGGGAGTATCCTCCTTCCTCGACCTCCCTCTCCCCCACTGCACCAGGTCCATAGCGGGGTAGTGGCTGGGCTGCACCCGGAGGCAGCTGCAGACCCACAGTCCTGCCCCTTTCCCTCTCTGGGGGAGGCAGAGCTGCTGCTCTGGAGCAAAAGCGGCAGCTCAGACGGAAAGGAGCAATGGCTGGGGGACCTCAGGGCGCTGCTTGAACCACCTGCTGGCCAACACCCTTCCTCCTATCAGAAATAAAATAAATTGCTTTGCTGTCTTCTAAGTCCCAGCATGTTGTTTTGAACAATAAAATGTAAGAAAACTACTTGTGCTGTTCTTTTTTAACAGTTTAGCTGCCTCAGCAGAAATATTATTTACAGGTGACTATGCAACCCAAGGCCCCATGGAGGAACTGCAGCATTGTACATCTGTAACCGAAGACAGACTTGTGGCCCACTAAAAAGGAATACAAAATTAAAATATATTCTCCTCTCCCCTCATGCCAACTCATTGTTACAGCAGAGTGACAGTAACAGTCAGGAGGGGCACTCTTGAATCACTTAATGTTGGTGTATGACTACACTGTATGGTATTTCTTTTGTTGGGCATGCTATGTTCGAATGCCATATTTTCCTCTTCAAATGCTTTTATGATTTTTTTTTCTCTTTTCTTTTTGTTTTGGTTATTTTCTTCTGGGCTTTTATACCCTACACCCTACCCAGGAAAAAAAAAAAAAAAGAAAACCCCAAACCCCAGCAAGTTGCAAACGCTAAATGTAAAATTTCATTACAGAGGGTCACAAGCAGAGCTCTTTGTTTTGCTTATCTTTATATTCATTCCACATAGGTATTGTCCTAAGTTTTGATTTCCTTCACACAAAACCATTTGCTCAAAGAAATAAGCTGTTCAATGTGTTGTGTTCTAGGGAGAGCTGTCTAATTTTGGGTTTGCCATTTTGCTGATTTAGTGCCCTTAGGAAGTATGATACATATCCATTAATGCATCATCTGTAAAAACTTGTGGATGTACATCCTAGCCTTTCATTAATGTTAATGGTGCCCAACCCCTGAATGTACACTATGTCTCAGCACTCTACACGTTAACTGAGTTCATGCCATAAACATCTTGTTCTCATTTCGGTAGCACAGGCTGACTTTCTTGGGAGGCAGAAGTGGAGCACAGAAGTGCAGATCTGCAGTCTCACTGTGCACCTGGGAAGCTATTTCCAGCTCTTAAGCTGAAGAGTTTTCTGCAGATGCAGGCATCTGCTGTTCTGTGAAGAAAAATGCAATATTGCTCGCTCTCTTCCCAAGCATCTCCTTGCAATCCTGTTAATTTAGCTGGTAGCAAACATGTTAGGCATTGTTATTTTATTTACAGTGTTACAGTAATGAGATGAATGTTTAGCACCTTCTGCAGAGTGCTGTTTGTATGAGGGCAGGAAATGAAATAGTATATTTAAATTATATGTGGAGATTGCACTATGAAATATCTGGAGCTGATGTAACCTTGTGAAGTTTTGAGTAACATGATACATTTAGACAGTAAAATCTGTAGATATCTTGGTTGTTGGTTTTTTTCTTAAAAAAAGGCCCAATGAACACAAATGTTTGTTATCAGGCTTGTAGAATCTCCCCTGGGATTCAGCCAAAAATCAGCTACAGTGGCGGTTCAGAACAGACGCAACCAGCTGCAGTATCCCCTATTATACTGGTGAAGAAACTGATGTGACCGTGCCACCGAGAGCTTTTTTGGCATAGCGCATGATTGTGTAATTCAGAACTTCAGCACAAGGTTTCTTTAATAAAATATTGATTCTACAGGGGCAAGATAACTTCCTCGGCTTGGTTAACATTGGCCTGATGAGAAACTGGAATACATTTTTCCTAATCCTCCTTCATCTCTGCAGAAATCACTTTTTGATTGAGGTCAAACTTTTGCTTTGGCAAGTCACGCAGGCTTTCATTAGGCTCTGATTGCATGCATACGATTGTCCAAAATGCACAGTAGGCGAAGGGTCAAGGATACAAAGGCTGCTGTTGTTTTTTATTCTTTTCCCCAATGCACCCAGCATGTGGAAAATATTTATCAACCTTCGGTCTGCGTCCCTGAAGCTTCACTCTTGATGCGTCTTTTTACTGTCCCCCAAGGAATCCTGTTAAACTTGGATCCACACATGCGTGAAGTGATGTGTGACTACTATTATTTTTAAAATGAAACGGGTGGCAAGATGACAGTTCCTCAGAAAAGTTAAATCTCTTCATACTCCGATATGTTTATGTTATGGGGTAACCACAGCCCATGTGAATATCTGAAATACATTTAATTGCTGCAAATTAAATGATGCTCTGTAGACACAGGCTCTTGTTACTGAGGAGCAAAGGTGTTGACAGTCCCAGTAGGTATTTTGGGACTGAAGCCTCTGTAGCTGAGGGTAAGTAAAGAAAATAAGACTCTGTGTTAGTATCTGGGTCTGTGGCATCCACTTCGCTATACCAACATCAATTGTTGTGATTTACTCAATGTGACAAAGCTGCAGATGAAACTGCACGAGCCAACTAGGTGTGTTTGGCTTGGCTTGGCCTGGTCCCATGAGCTACTGGGAGGAGAAGGAGCTTCCGTATGGGAACAAGCAGTGGAGATACTTCTCTGTCTGAGAAATTTTAAACTCTGCAGCTACAGATGCATGCTATACAAGGTGTTCACATAAAATAAGTTAAGAAATACAATCCTCACCTTTCTCTAAGCTACAGCTGATGAAGAAGCTACATTTTAACTTTTACAGTATAAGTGCAATTGTTACCAGATAAGCTTTATCTGTTTAAAAGAGGTCTGCTCATTTTCCAAATGGCAACTGTTCTTTTAATGCTATTTTTAGCTTCTATTTTTTGAGGAGAGGAAATAATGCACTTCAGAGCAGTGCTCTGGAGAACTGGCAAACTCAATACAGTGCATAACTGGTGGGAAAAAAACCTGCTGTTCTAAGTGTCAGTGAAAAAAAATAAATTACAGAAACACTGTTTCCTTTTCAGGGGGTTCTTTTGGGCACTGCATCAAAAAGGGAGGCAAACTTTTTATGAGCATGAGTATTTCAGACTGAAGAGAAATACTTTCAAAACACTTTTTTGGGGGTCTGTGTTCTCCTAACAGTTCCTGAAAATTGTAATTTAAGAAGACGGCTCCAAAGGGAAATCTAAACCACAGTTGTTCCATGAAAGAAATATCTATTCCAGTTGAATATTCTGTTACTGCTGCCATTTTTCTTTTTCTTTCTCCGTTCTTTTCCTCCTTTTTTTAATATTTTAAATGGAATTTAGTAGGTTTTATTTTATCTTAAAAACTCAAGATATTGGCAACAATAATTGTTATGCTTTTTCTCATTTAGAAATGCATTTTTAATACCTATTTGTTGCATAAATTCCTGTCCCATTTTCTTTTACAGATCTTATAGTTGTGTGTAGTATAGATGTGCTCAAACTTTTGAAAGTAATGCAGCTTCTCTGTTCCTTTATTCGAGTTGAAGACTCCAGCAGCAACTCACTGATGGAGTAATCCAAGTGTTGCTGTACTGGTAGCCAAGACGTTCTATGATTTCAAGTGGAAATACAACCCTGCAGATTTTCTCCACAATTTCTTTCCACAAAATAATTTTGAGGCAAATTATAGTAACAAAAAAACACAGGTTGTCAGTGAGTTGGTCCTGATTTTGCACATGGAATACCATTTGTCATACTTGTGTGGTGTAAAGAAACCTTGGTAGCATGAGACTGATGGGAGTACAGTTCTACAATTTGTAATTATTCACTCAGTGTTGCTCTAATGTGCAGGCTTGCAACAAATAAATAAATAGGTTCATTTTTTTTCACTAATTTAAGCTAATTTGAAAGACAAAATAAGATGATCTGCAGCCCAAATTTTACTCCCAGAAAGAAAACCTATGTTGTTTCAGTGCAGTTGTTTCTTAAAACATCGCTTTGATTTGCAGCTAGGAATCCTTGAGTGCCTTTAGCTTCGACAGCTATTGACAGGAGTGGAGAGCATTCAGGGTGACAACCTCCTTTAGACTGACATGAAGGGTTTGAATGAAGCTACAAAGCGTAAGCTGCCATAAAAATGCAGCCAAAGCTCTTTAGCTGACTGCCTTAAAATCACATAACCTCTGCGGATCAGGCTCTTGAGACTGGGAGGGTTTGTAATCCACACTAACTAGATGGTTACATGCTCCAAGGCGTCTCATCCAAGTATACGGGACCACAGCAGCCTGAATTTGGGATCGGGCCCAGTTTATGTGTCATCTGCCCTCTTAGTTGACATATCGGGGACCCAAAGTGAACAGCACAAGTTTTGACGCCTGAGTTAAGAGCCAAGGCTCTGCAGCTGGGGGCTTTAGCAACATATATCCAGGGTGGATTGACAAAAGCAGAGGATTTGTAACATATGCTTATTAGTGGTTACCCTGAGAACCTTGCAAAAGTTCACCTTTAGAAAAAAAGAGTGTAAATATCCATGTAGAGGATTTTTATGTGATGATTATTTTCATATAAAATCATTTCTTAATAACATAAACCCTGTTTTTTCTTCACAGTTCAGATTCAGCAAAAGAGTTACGCTCATACTTAGCATTGGTATTAGTGTTGCTTGATGGACAAAGTGAATGGGCTTGAATATGCCTTTTGGTGGTCATTAAAGGATTTCTTTTAATCGGAGCTTTTAACTGAGCGAGATTATCAAGATGGATTATGTAAGACATCTTTCTTTCATACAATCCATGACGATTTTCATGCTATGATTTCACTGGATAGTGACTATGCTTTTGAATGCTATAGGAAAAATATATATTAAAAAAAATCACAAGCACCTGACACAAACAGCTAAATCCACGCTCATATATTTTTGACCCTTCCCTCTCTTTTTTAAAATCATGAACAAAAGCCTATAATACTGAAATTGATAAACTATGTGCTTTATTTTTATTTGGTAGACCAGAAAATAAAATAAGCACCATGGTGTGTTTAACTAGTATAGGCACTAATGTCATTTTTTCCATGGAATACCTGCTTTTAAAATTTAATTTCTCAATCTACATATATGCAAATGAAAGTTGGCAGGTAATTTTAGCAGTGATTCATTTTTACAGACCTACTTTTTGAATCAAATCTGAATACTTGGTCCTTGAAATGATTTGTTTATTTCCACTTGATGTCTTATTATGATTTATGAGATTGGTTTTACTCAAATGGGATGTTGCACCTTCTTTTGAGAGACTAGCAGACTAGACTTCAGAGAAATCTTAGTAATTCAAGACAAATATCCACTGCTTAGTATGCATTGCTGTTATATTCTCTTGGGTCACCTGAAGCAATCCTGGACTAAAGGAGGCAAATTCCTAAAAACACTGCCCGTGAGATGGCTTCTCTTGGGGAAACATTTGTGGAATTGTCTGAATTGTATCAACGTCATGTCTTGGTTATGTGAAGACATTACCTAAAATAGGTGGACAGAGAGATGCTATCCACCGACATATTCTGGAATACATGCCCAGAAACAGGAAGGGAGCCTCGGCTTTTCTGTGTACGACCACAGTTTGTTGTTCTTCTGCTGTACTCCTTTTACTATCTACTATGGACCTGATTTATCTGTAAACAAGGTGGAACGAGAGCAAATAGACTTCTGAATATTTTGTTGATCAGCTGCTTCTGAGAGTGCTCCCTCATGTTCCGTTTCCAGATGCTGTGGTGATGAGTTTGAGAAAAGTAGCTTTCCACCTAGGTATTTCTCCTTGGCTGATCCTTCCTTTCTTTGGGATCCTTGAATACAGACTTGCTTTAGACCTGAATTTTTTTTCTTTTATCCTTCATGTAATGATTAAGCCATCCAAGTGAAATCAGACTTATGGCAGTATTCATAGAAAATTAACCTTTCTTGAGGTTAATGAAAGATGTATTACTTTCCATGCTGGAACGCTTTCTCTCTGTGTGCATCTCTTCATTTCTGGGTTATATTTGAGTGTCACTTCGAAACTTTTGAAACACTGCCACAATTCTGGTAGTTCTGGATTACTCCATCCCCAACGGGAGGCAACTTTCCTTGGTTTCAAACTCAACATATAGTGTAAACACAGTCTGTACCTACATCATGATGCAAGTTATGAACAACCAATCTGTTCCCATGTGGGTAACACCTTTAAAAGCTGTCAAAAACATTTGAAGAGGGCAGAGGAAATAATAGAAGAAAACTGAGCTTCTGCTTTGTATAGTTGTCTAACTTGAAGAAGAGTTCAGTAACTGCCCTAAGGAACAACAGCATTGTCAAATGCAATGGATCTGTTTTCTTGAACTGAGATAACTTTTGCTGTTCATTTCTTCAGAGTCAACAAATTGTGTTTTATGCATAATCAGAGTATCATCAGTAGTTTTGATACTACAAATACTTCAGGTTATTACAGAATAGAAATATATTTCCTAAGAATATTTGTATTTTCTAACAATCATCGTACGCAATGTCTCCCAAAAGAGGCATGCTGCACAAGGTGAATAGCTGCTTTTTGGGTGAAAGATAATGTCTTGGTTTTGTGCACCCCAGATACTACGTTTTTAGTGCACAATATCCATATTTGCCTGTGTGTGCATGCATACATGTCAGAGTGTGTACAGACACATACGCACATGTGCACACACACAGGCACTCTGTAACCTGAGTATCCTGGTTTGAGTCTCAGTCCCGCTTACTGTTTGAGGATTTTTTTTGTTCTACTTTTTTGGCAAAGACAATCATTTGACAATGACTGAAGCAGAGTTCAGACTGGAAGAAATGAGACTTTCTGTGAGAATCTACAGGAAATATGTCACCTATATTCACCTAGGAATCTGGTAGCTACCATACCTATACATAGGCTAAACCCCACCTCTACAACAATTCTCTGACTCTTTCCGTGGTAGCACTAAAAATAATTCCTCAGGATTTTTTCAAACTATGTGTTCGAGAAACCTCGGGCTTGATTTAAAGAGTGAGTTTGGAATTTCTGAGCAACGAGCGTAGTGTGACAGAAAAATTATGTCCCAAATATAAAGGTATACAGACTTCACCACCAGGCAGCAGACCACCTATGTGGCAGACTTGAGATTCCTCCAGAGCCACTACTTGAATTTTCTGTGTGTGTGCCAAGGGAAAAACACTGAAAGGGTATTTTCTATAACTGCACATTAGGGTCTTCTACTCACTGCCCAAAGTGAAGGAATGATGCCCAGCAAACAAGATTAATTGCATATCCTAGTGATGCTCAGGAAAATGCTGTTTAGCAGCAGTTTGCCACCAGAAATGCTACTCTGTGAATGGTTATGAAGTCATGCAAAATGTAACACTATATGATATTCTCTCAGCATTTGTACTTGTAACGTACTTCAGGCAGGTCTCTAAAACAGCAAGTGATTTTTTTTTTTCCACTTCTCTGTTTGTGTTTTTCTATTTGTGATCCAACTGCATTATTGGCACGTGCAAAAGGCATCTACAAAGGCAAAACAGTAAGCTGTGATCTCCAAGTACCTGGTACACTTGCGGAATTTGGAGCACATGTTTTGAGCTTTGGCATTAACAGAAATGAAAGCATAACTTTTTATGTATATTAAACATTCCCCCAGACTCCAAAATATGTGTTACAGTCTGTGCCAACTCACCTGAGGGCAAAGGGTTCCACAGGTCTTTGGAACTTGACTAATTTTGATAAAAAGCTGTGTGTACCCCTTCACTGTTCAGTGTGTGGATGTTACAACAGTATCTTGACCATCATGATATAATTTATGGCAGGATTAAACATCTGTAATATTTTGTTATGATATTAATCTACAAAAGAAAGACAATTTTATGTATACATCTGAAATACAGACTATATGCAACAGCCAATAAACTTGGCTGATACTATTAAAAAGCAAAAAATATGCAGTATGCTAGATTTCATCTTATTTGATATTTACAAATCACATACCTTCAAATTATTGTAGTTATAAACATGTGAATTGATCCAATTAAAATAGGAATCAACTTGGAACCTAATCCTTTTCCTTGAACCAAAATTGATATTTGTTAGATTCAGAAAAAGTTTGAACCACACAATCGTTTTACTCAAGCCTTTGACTTGGTCTTCCTGACCCCAGGCATCCACTTTTTCACTGCCTTTCAGCAGTGCACTGACTTCCCCCTCCTTTGTGCGATGTCCAATTGGTTTTCCTCAGTTTCCTACTCACTGAAAACTTCTTTAGGTTTTTCCAGCTGACTGCAAAGTTTCTGCAATTCTCCTTTCGTCACCCTCTTAAGCAACTCCCTTGCCTTTGGAGAACCTCATAACTGACAGATCCATCAGGATAACTACTGAATGCATGCTCATGTCTTACCCCCATCTACAGCTCATGGGCTCTTTGCTTTCTCTGATCAACCACACACTATAATGCCCTGTCTACGTTAATTGGGAGATCCTTGACAATCCATGAAAGCAACTTTGAGGGAAAGACTGAGACAGGGGAGTGGTGGGCAGGAGGAAGCAAGTAATGTTTTTAAAACCCTACTGAAATCCTCAGATGGATGACAGGAAAGGCAAGAGTAAAATGAGTCAAGGAATATCATATTAACAATTCTTAGAAGCTAAGAGGTCTGAGATCTACCAAGTTAAATTTCTCTAGTATGGGGGATGCAACTCTACATTGTGCAGCTATTTACATTAGCATGGTGGAGATACGTAATGTTCCCAGCCCGATGTGGTGCAAAAGGAATGGCAAAATACTTGTAACCTAAGCAAAGTGCATCCCCCTTACAACACTATTCATAGGATTGGAGGATTTTTGTCTCCTATCAGCATATATTTTCTTTGGCTAGCATCTAATCACAGATTTTTAAAATGTACTGTACAGGATTTCAAATGAGTTATTTTATTTTTCTTTTTTAAGCAAATCTGTCATTGGCAGCGTTAAATCAGGACTGAATAAAGATGAAATCATGATCCAATGTACAATATACAGAGTCTTTGTGTATGTGCATATACATGCATACACAGTGTTGCAGTGGTTCTCAGAAACTAACTTTTAATGGTAACCCCTAGGTAATGTATCCATGTACCCTACCGACCACAGTTGAGGTTCTCACCAAGAAGCTCCTGACTTGGTCTAGGAGGTGGGGTTTGGGAAGGTGATATAAAGCTGACTTTGTTTCCTGTGGTGACTGTTTGCTAGGCCAGTTCCCCAATTTAAGTTAGAAGACCACGAGTAAACAGTGGTGTAGCGTATTTGGCAGAGACTTGGTGCTAGGAATGAAATAAGAATACCTGCCTAGCATCCCCATCAGAGCTTTCTCCAGCCACCCTCCATTTCCACAGATTTATGTGCTGGGCCCCTCCAGACCAGGGGCCTTGGGGTGTCTGTATGGCCTCCACATCCAGACGTACATTCTTGTGAACTGGGTTGTGTTTTCCTGTTGTTTAGAGCTGTAACCTTGACTGCATGGAAAATAACATTAGGATGTTCACAGTTGCCAGTACACCATCTAAGCTCTCCTTATGTGTCTTAATAGCAAAGTAACCCATAATCTTTGCTGAATGTTTTCTCATATGACCCCTGTGAGATAGAGAAGTATGGACTAGGAAGAGAGAGATCAGTTAACGTTAGAGATCTCAAAGTTAGCTATCAAGTCTAAACTATTCATCTGGGCTCACTCTTTAGGCAGAAGCAATGGAGAAAGATACATGGAGTAACTCTGAAGACAAAGGGAGCAACTCTGAAGATAAGGTGGATCTCCACCTGCTTGCATCTATAGGAAGCCTGGGTGTCTGGTGTGGCAACTACCTTTTAGATGGTTAAAGCAAGAGGAATTCCTTTCCAAACTGTTTAATAAGTACCTTAGGAAGCATGTGAAATTAGGTTAAGCTTCCAGTGCAAAGGCTAGAGTCTTAACACTCCATCTTATCTATATTCGCATGGAGCTGCTTAGGCCATTTTAAGGGCTGCTTTGTGCTAGTGATGCAGCACGGAACAGCTGCACGACAGCACTATCTGGTACCAATGTCTACCTCAGATTTTGCGAACAGAAATTATGTACACATGCAAACACAGATGTGCATATACTTTTGGGGTACAAAGGGAAAAGGATTTTAACTCTCTCAAGTTTCCGACAAGTGATGAATTGACAAAAAAGATACTAAAAAGCAGAGAGAACTTAAGAAAAAACCCTCTCTGCTAGACATGATTGGTGGTCATTTAATTTGTCAGTAACTCATTCTGAATTGTTGATCTATCTAGATGTTGCCCTGGTGCCCTGCTCTCTGTAGCTACAGCATGCAGGATTAATATCCTCACTAACTCTTACGCATTTGGCAATATGCTCTTGCCCAATTTTTACTGCCCCCCTAAGGAAATAAGAGCACTGTGTATTCTAGGAAAAAAAACACACTTTTAAAATATTCATATTTCCATGGTTGTGTGTGTCTGTTGTGTAAGTTTTCCTTGGTGGCAGTGAACAAAGTGCTCTTCTGTGGAGCAGGCTCTCCTGTCTCCTCCAGCAGACTCAGTGTCTGTACAGGGAATTCCTGTTCCTGGCCCAAACCCACAGGCCCTCGGCACTGGAGGACAAGGTCGGCCATCTCACACTCTCTCTTTCTCTCGGCCTGATAGCTGATCTGCGTGCTGGAGAAATGGGCTCTGAAAGACAAAAAGAGGGGGGCTGAGGTGAAGGAAAGAGAGAGCACGTGTATGTACTTCCAGCTCGTCCTGGGAACTTCAGCAAACATTTCCTCCCTAAAGCAAGTTTGTTCAACTTCTGCAGAGGTCCTGATAGTCTCTGATTTACTCTGCTCTTGATTTAAATGAATTAGTGGTACCTGGCTGTGTTGTTCTACCAGCACTGTGACAACATCATCCAAGCCTCATTTCACACCTTCCATCTTCCATCCTGCCCATGAGGGCTTTTTTTTTTCGTGCAGTAGCAGTGACTGAGCAACAACATCCACTGCTCGGCGAAAGGCTGCCTACAGAGAGCTTCCTCTGTTTAGACTTTAGTCAAAGGACCCACGGAGCATACTTCGTGGCTACTTATGGTCAGAGAGGTATGCATATTTTTTAAAAGTTGTGCACTTTCAAGACAGGTAATTGTGTAACCTTAGCTGCACTCTTTTTTTTTTTTTCTCCTTTCCCCTAAGGCTGGAGTGGCACCTTGCATTCCAGCTGGTGCCGAGGGCACGGCGTAGCTGCGCTGCTCCACAATCAGTTCCAGTTTAGCTCATGTTCTCCTGTCCTCCATTGAGGAGGATGGTATCGGTCCTTTCAGGCTCTCCCCAGCTGCATCTCCCTAAGCTGAATACTCTCCCTTTCATGCACAGCACAGGAAACCACGGGGTACAGTGTATGAGGCGCCTTTATTATCCTCTGCAGCTATGCTTTCCATTGAGAGCAGGGGTAATTATTCTATTTCTGTTTCAGTGTCAGGTACCACATGGTTTATGCATTTGTCTCTTTCAAAACATGTTTTGCTTTGATGTTTGCTTTTCTAATGGGGCTAGTTTGCATAATACCTTCTGCTGCAAAAGAATGCTGAATCTACAGATGAGCTATCACTTCTCAAAATACTGATTGCTATCAGATGGCTTGCCGAAGGCCTTGGCTGTGGCTGTGCATGCGTGTGTCTGTGCGTGTGTGCACAGCCGGGGGAGGGAGGGAGGTTAATTTCCTGTCTTTGACCAGTTTTGACATAATGCATGAGCTAAAGGAGCTGGATCCATCAGAACATTAACGTTTACCTGCTTTCCCAAAGCAGCGTAGCAAGCTCCCTGCCTGCAAAGGGGTGGCTGCATGTGGGGAAGGAGTGAGATGACGGGGAAAAGGGAAATGCAGGAGTTGTGACATTGGTTTCTACGGCACAGTGCTCCTGTCAGCATCTGTCACAGTCTCTTTAGATGACTTTTTTACACCTGTGGAGTTTCTCCTTTAGTAGTGAGGATGGCTAAAGTCAGATAGTGTACAAAGCTGTAGAGATCCAAAAGTCAGGTCAGGAGACACGAAACAGAATAGCTGTAGGGAGAGTTATGGGGTACATATGTACATACACACACATACATGTGAGCGAGTGCCTGTGTATGTGAGATTTGCTGAGTGTTTCTTCCTTTTCCCAAAGGACACGTTACCCCTCGCCCATGCTGACCTCTCCCCGGTGACATCCCGTATCTGCAGCCTGCTCACCTGGCCTCATTGCCTTTCCGTGCCTGGACCTGATGCCTGACTAACTCCTAGCAGGCAACACGGGTGTGGGGAGGGAAAGCACTCCTCCTCCCCTTCTCTCGACAAGGAACCTGAGCCAGAGCCCACCTTTCCTCTGGAAGTGCTCTGACATACCAGGAAGCAGAGCTTAAAGAATTCCCACTGGCAGCAAGCTTTGAGAGTCAAATTTGAACATTTTGGCCTCAGCATTTTGCTTACTAGACTACGGCTCTAGGTGCTTTATAAAATTCAGGGACTATCCTTTCTATAGCACTGTACACCCGTCTGCTTTCAGGATTCACGTAAACCACCCAAAGATTCAGAGGCTTATTTCAGTAAATATTCCCGCATTCCAGTGCCATCTGAATGTATCTGTTTCCATGTATCTTTGGGCCAGAAATGGGGTCCAATCTCCAGAGGAGAAACTTTCTCACAAGATTTTTGGAACTTCTTGGCTTTAGTGAGCAGAGACAATTGGAAATACCATGAGAATGATAATAACTAAGAATAATTTGTGCTGACATAATGCCTTCCATCTGTAGATCTGAAAAAGCTTTATGAACATTAATGAATTAGTCCCCTTACTACCCTGTGAGACAACGATATTGTTATCCCAGCTTTGCAGGGGGGGGTAATGAGGGGACTGCTAGGAATCGAAGGGCCTGATTCAGCATTCACTGGAGTCTATGGGAAAATTCCCAGTGACTTCACTGGGAGCTGGATCAGCCTGTTAGTGGATTGCTCAAGGCCACACAGCGAGTGAGTGATAGCTTTGGGAACGGGACCCAGAGCCACCAACTCCTCGTCCTGTGCTATGGCCACAGGACTGCTTTGTTCCTTTCCAACCCTCAACTTTCTTCAGGTCTTTCATTGCTTTGCTGTCTGGATGAGGTGCCTGAAGTTGAAAGCATAAGGCAACAATATAGAAGGTTCATTTATAGCATTTCAAACCTCAGCAGAAAGCTTGGCTCTGGTCTGGTCTGAAGAAGGAATTTTAGCAAGATCCCGTTTTTAAAGAGGTATCTAAGCACTCAGTTCCCATTTTTATGGGCAGGAGAGGCTGAAAGACCTTTAAAACTCAATCTGTAAATAACGACATCGCCCCAGCCATGTAATGTACCCCTTGTGCAAGCTCCTGGAGAAGCTGAGGAGAGATAAAGCCTTAGCTGAACCGAACCCTGCAAACAGGTCAGCTCCCCAAAGAGCATCCGCACCCCGTGGAGACCTCTCCTCACCTGGGTATGCCCACAGATCAAAGCCACATCTGCTGCTGCCAGGAGACACCTGCCTCACTCAAGGCAACAGCCTCTCGGCTCCCCCCGCCCCAGGGTGGCCCTGGCAGCCTCCCCCCAGGCTCATACCCTCCTCTCCTGGCTGGCCTGCCAGCCTTTTTTCCCTTTCAGGCTGGGTTCTCCTACCACTTTTTTAATCTTTTTGCAGCTGGGTTGCTTTCCACCTGCTCCCTGGGTTAACCCCTTCCTTGTCATTACAAACCTCACTGCGGATGCGTGTAGATGCATGCAGATGAAACGCAGATGTCCGGAAGCTGAAGTCAGCACTGAGCAACGCAATGTGACCTTACTAAGCACCCCGGTGCCAGTGAGAACAGAATAACAAGTAAGATTTCTCATTTGTGGAAAAACACTTTTTTTTTTTTTTTTTTTTTTTAAATAGTTTGGGACAGTTTGGGGTTTCTGACCCTGCAAGGCAGGGGAAGGGCTGGTCCTCCTGGGGCTGATGCTCACACAGCAGCCCAGGGCCAGCGATCTGGCATCAGCCCAGACCTGCTCTGGTGCAGAACCCGTCAGAACTGTCCTGCTCTGCACTTTCCAAGACCCTGGGCATCCAGCACACATCCAGGCAGGCGGTGGGAAACCTACCCTGCCCTTAGCAAAAGCTTGTAGAGGTAGCAACTTTCCTAATGCACTCCTGTTCAGTTAAAACTGCAGAAGAGCTTTCGAGCCATTTCCTTGTTGAAAGTTCTTTTTTTTTTTTTTTTTTTATGAATGAAATTAAAAAAGAATAGCTTAAGTTTTGATTTGAGACTGTGGGCTAAAGGCAGAGGTAATGGAACAACCCTGGAGACTCCGTATAATTGAATTCAGTAACACTCTGTGTAGCTGTTTTTTGAAAGATTGTAACAAAATCGCACTACCCATAGGGCAAGTACTTACACAGACTCCACAGTAGTCCCTTTCTGAAACACTTCATACAAGGGAAAGTTGTTTAAGAGTGAGCTATGTTGCTCAGCAACACTATGTATTTAATTTTTTTTCTTTTTTAACATTTCATAGCTCATGGGATTTGAGGCACTAGAGCTAATTTATAAGAAGGCTCCACTGTAGTTTTCTGAAGTTTATTTAACTCTACGAAAACATTTCCAAATAAATTATGTAATCTACAAGATATGTATGTTATTTGTGTGCTGCTTTGCTGGTATTTCTACTAAAGTACTGTTGGATAGGGCTTGAAGCTGAACTCAGATATCATCTGTTCATTCACTGATTGAAATTATTATTTGGGTCATTTTACCTCTCCCCATGCTGCCCACTAAGAGATAAGGAGAACCCTTTTACAATTCAGCCTATTAATTATCTTTATATGTTTTATACAGAACAAATAACATAACTGGTTTAAAAGTGCACAGGTGAAGGAGCTCTTTGTGGCTCTACGAGAAGATTACAGTTACAAGCATTCAATCTGATTACGAGGACACAGTTCATCCCCTCCCCACTCCCTTAAAATAAATAAAACAGATCAATCCCAAATCACTTCCCGCTCTTATGCACCATGTTTGTGGAATTACAAGAGTTATATGGAAGTGTATGTGCCTGTGTTCACCTTTGAGCCACAGGAAAATGAATTCCTAAGAGAATGAGCCCTGGTAAATACTTTTTTTCAAGAGTGACCATTAAGGAGTACAAATAAAGTCTGAGAAAGGTTCGTGGCTATATATTGGTAAGGCAAGTTTTCCTCCACCCAGCTCCCCCTGCTCCTGGAAAGCTTCCACACCTTCTGGCCTTGTTACCCATGTTCCTAGTTTCCTCATTACTTGTTCTCATCTACTGCTGGGCAAATCCTGCAAAACAGTATTCATAACATCTGTTCAAAGACAGCCCACACTCTAACTGACATGCTCCTTTAATGTGCTTTCTCTGAACAGAGGGACAAGCAAATATTTGTTCACAAAAATACTGCTGAAAGAGAAACTTCCATGGGTAACCACTGACGTCTGTAATTGCAGAAGGATTGGGCCTTGGGGGGAGAGGTGGGGAAGGGAAGGTGGGCTGGTATAGTCACTCTGAAAGCATTTTGTGAGTTTGAGAGCTAGGAAGCAAGACCATTGTTATGTGACATCTTCTGCTGTTCACGCTGCTTAGTCAAATCCCCAAATCCTCTCTTTAGGAAGCAAACCCCATCCCAGAGAAAAGTGTCAGAGCAATCTAGGGGGGGGGGGGGGGGAAATAAATAGCAATAAACTATCTACCTGATGAATAATCGAGAGTAGCAAATGATTCTGTACCAACCCAGGTCTTTCCATGAGTAAGTTACAAGTGGAGTTGGAGGCTTATATAATATTCACTTCTGTTCCTATCACGTAGAGGAGTCCCAGCATAAGGTCAGTTGTAAACTGCCTAGTACCTCAGTCAAATAATCTCATAGCACTCATCAGGGGCTATGACTGGTGATAAATTAAAGGAAGCTGTGACAGTGGCAGAGAAAATAATTTCAAACAGGCGACAGCCATTGCAATGTGGGGAGTGCTTAAAATGTGCTGTTTTCCAGGGAGCTTAGGATATGGTTAACATTTATAAAAAAGGAGTGTTAGCTGCTTGAAAATGAGAAGGGTTATCCTTAGTAACTGTGTATTTGCATTTCAAAGTGGTAATTATAAGTACGTGTACACACAATTAAATAGGCTGCACAGAGTGAAAATAAACAATCAGTGCTATTAGCCAAGCCCTAATGAACATTTTCTGTTATAACACAAATTAATATGTGTTCTTTGAAAGAACAACAAAATGAAATATTCCTGTTTGAGATTCTCAAGGATTGTACAAACAACAAATGAGTTAAAAAAACTAAAGCCGTGAATCCCTTTGACACCGACATGTCCTTTTAAGCATCCAGCAATTGGACCTGGCCAGCTACCCTGATGCAAGCTTTTTCATTCCCGTTGGTAATACATTCAGCAAGTTCCTCTGAACTCCAGGCAATCAGACACATAGATGGCATACCTAAGGCTTGCTCCAGCAGGCTCCATTGACGTTTGCACTGTTGGAAGCCATTCTAACACAGCGATTTATGAATATGTAACATGCAAACTGGATCTTGCCCAAGAGCTGCTCCAATTTTAATGACTCTGCTCCTGTTTGCACACAGGCACTGCAAACTCTTTCTCTGTAGGTGAGCTAAGCAGATCCAGGAAATGTTAGCCATTTCGACTTTGGGGTTTGGTGACAGGAATTGTACGCAAGCTGCTGTTTCTTGCAAACATTCCCCACATTTCTGACACACAGTAGGGTGGATACATGTTGTGTAACAGCATTTTAACCTTAGCATTAAACTGGTCAAGTGACAAAATGCTGAAAGAAAACTAGTGTGTTCAAATGATATTGGCCAATACTTATCTCACATACCAAATAACCACTCTATTTACTGTGGTTAGTCCTGGGGAAAAAAAAAAAAAAAAAAAAAAAGGCTCTTTTTTATTTAAAAAAAGAGGGCTTTGTAAAGTCCTGTCTTCACCGTGTCATACTGCCTGGGGACAGCAGCAACAACAGAGTGACCTGCTCCAGCCACATGCCTTAAAGGATTGTCTCAAGAAAATTAGAGTGCAGTGAGTCTCTGGGCCCATTCAGCCCGAGAAGAGTCTTCTGTGCAGAATGAGCTCTCTTGATTAGTCCTGTCCTGATTTTAAGTTAAAACCCAGTAACTAGACAATTTTAGCCTCTCTCTTAAAATATTTTTCAAGGCGCTTTCTTACCCCCTCAATTCTCTTCTAATATTCCCATAGCTTGGTTTGGGGTTCGATGTTGAGTTCAAATATGTTCCAAGCTTGTTTGCTAAACCTCATCATCCTCTGGCATTCTCAGCATGCTATTGTAGTGCCTAATCCTTGGTGGTAATCTGTCTTTTCAGATCAGTGCTTGCCTGGTATTATCAGAGAGATCAAAAAGAGTTTTCATCTGGCTGAAGGCATCACTTAATGCACTAGGGATATCTGGACCCACATTTACCTATGTGTCTGCAGTCTTAAAAATGTGAAAATGCCTTTGAAAGAAACCAATAAAAATAAGTCAGAGTGGAAGCTAAGCTGAGCTCTTAGCAAATGCAAAACAAAATAGAAGATGCAGAAAATAATTACTCAGTTACTATATCACTTTCTAGGCACCACTATATTCCAGTCCACCAATTACTATTTCCAGTTCCAGGTCCCTAAAGAATCTCAGGAGATGGGACCTTCATCAGATGGTTTAATGGGCAAGGTATGATTTTTCTGCTGCCTTTGAAAAAAAAGATGATGAAAACATGTTGTCAGTCCTCATCAAAGTGTTACTTAATTTGCCCTTAATATTTGTTTTACATGTAAGTCTGAAGCATTTCCCTAGAAACTTTAGGGTTTTCCTTTCCTTTGGGAAAAAAAAAAGAACAGTTTTTACAAAATGTGCAGTTTTTTCCTGTCAAAAGGCAATTTCTGGAAAAAAATTCTTCCAGAACTTCTTTGACCAGTGCTACTTGTTGTGAAGATTTTTCTTTGTTTTGATGTTCTTATTATCTCTATTCTTAACACATCCCTGGGCACATAAACTATCAAAAACTGATAGTAGCTGCTCACTAGGACAGAAATCAAGTGGCTTACCCTCTTCAGAAGCCACCTGTGGGATCTTAGAAGTCTTGCGTGTGTTTTACTGTCATTTAGGATACCTTCCAAAATGGTGTTTTCACATCCCTAACCTTAAAGTTGGCTGTGCAGTTGGTCTGATTTTGCACGTTACTATGTCGAGTGGCATCAACCCCACTACCAGATAAAAGTTGCAGCTCTGTTGTGCAGGGAACAGTAGTTCATGCGCATGCAAGGACGTGACTGATTTGTACCTTTTGGGCCACAGGTAGCTCCTGAGGAAGTCAGCTGCAGCTTCTGTAGCGGTGGCGAGGCAAGGGGCTGCTGGCTACGCACGCTGTCAGGGGAGGCAAAGCGGTGGGTGCATCTCACACGAGCAATGATTCCCAGGGGCATGCGTGGCCTGGCTGGTGCAATAGTCAGCAGGGAAAGGCCTGTGGAAGCGCTGCCAGGTCACCCTTGCTGCTGCTCCTAGAGCTGCCCTGCCCTTTGGTGCTCTGAGCGAGCTGTGCTGTCTCTCCCTTGCACTTACAGGCTGTGTAAAGTTCTTGGTGGGTAGCTCATACAGTTGAGAAGTGTTGCCGTGACTAACGTAGGAGGACAGCCTTGCCTTGAAAGTTTTGTAGTCCAGTATTCCTAATAAAGTGGTGCTGCCTAAAAGTGGGACATACTGGGAGACAAAAAATGTGCACTAAATCTTCCCAGACTGGAACGATTTTGGCACTGTCAGCCCAAGACCCTGCAATCAGGTGGCCAGAGTGGAAGTTCAGCCTGGCCTATCAGAAACAAGATTTGAATAGCACAGAACATCTGGGGACGGAGGGGCAAACAGAATATAGCCCAAGTCTGATGTTAGAGCCTGATTATCTCTAAGACCATCACATTCTTCCCTACCCCTGACAGCTGCTCTGGTACGACTGAGTGAACAAAAGTCAGCAAAATCAGTGTAGAATAGAGGGACAAATGCAAGACGTGACCTTTCCGTGAGCGAGGTCCTGTTAACTTCAGGGGGTCTGACAAGAAAACATACTTTGCAGCCAGCACTTGCTGCTCCTCATGGTGCGGTACAACCTGTTTGTGGGTTACATGTATGTTCTTGTACAAAGTCTGTGAACGTGCATTGAACTCCTCCGCCTTTTCGTCTCCTGTGCAGGGTACTTTCAATGTTGTTCTCATTTTCTAATCAATCGCACTTGTTTCTTGGAGGCCTTTACCTTCTTTTTGCTACACTGTACTGGCTGTCACGTCTATTACCAACCACCCAGCATTACTATACTTCGTGGAAGACACATTTCAGATGTCCTTTCCCTTCCTTTCTCAGAGGCTGTTGTGTTGGATGAGAGTGAGCTGTCCTAGCATTCTTTCTTACTACAGTAATGGTCAGTTGCTAGAATGCTGCAATATATGTATATATATACACAGGTATACCTGAATTTCTTATTTACATTAAAATTGCCTAGTAATGAATATAGTTTAGATTGGAATATCACTCTGTTTTCCAGTTCTTTCCAATGTCTCCTTTTGACGTAACATGTTCAAAAAGTTAAAAACAGGACAAACCAAAAAAAAATCTCCCTATAATGGTGATATGGCAGCAACAAAGGAAAAATAAAAAGGAATTGGCCACTGCCACTGAGACTGCTAGAATAACGGAGAGAGGATTCCTTGCCTGAAGAAACTAATGATGAGATCTCTTTCAAAGTAAAGTATCTTTAGTCAAATATTGCCCATGATCCTGTAGACAGAAGCGTAAGTGTATTTCTTTCTTAGCAGAGCTAGCTTCATTTTTTTCCATATGTAGAGTTAAACATCACTGTTCCAGAGAAAGATATGAAAGTGAGAGTTAAATAAGATGTTTCTTTCAAGCATTGTACTTGCTAAGTGAATTTCTCTATGTTAATAATTTTTTTGTGGTAAGAGGATTACATCACAATTACAGGATACAGCTACCAGAATATTTCCTCAGTACCTCTGAGAGGAGCAAAGCTATTATTTGTTTTGGCCACTGGCTGGTTCTAAATGTTCTTCTCAGCCCTTTGATAGACCTGCCCATCCACAGCTCAAAGATCCCTACAAAGGGATGGGCAAGGAAAATTCATTTCTGCAGTTTGTAGAACAAACGGGAGCAGAAGTACAGAGCAATAGTAGGACGATGTACCCAAGTGATGTGCCTTTGTGTGGAAGCTAGGCACAATTTGGCTGAGAAGCAGACACTCTTGTAAGTTGATGCTACTGCCATGATAGTTACTCAGGAGTAAGCTGGCCTGGATTCCTCTTGCATCTCCTGTTGCAGCAGTATTTTGCATGTACTGCAAAGGTAAAACAAAAATGGTACTGAATGCGTCCAGGCAGCAAGCACTGATGCTGGGGACGAGGACATATTTATTGAATTGAAGAGCTGTGTTCAAAAGTCTTCTACAACCAAGCTAATCTCTTACCTGAAGTATCTTGCATCTATCCATTAGAGCTTATATTTCTGAAGTAGAATTAGATGAGTGGTGGTTCTATTATTCCCTTAAAAATGTTTGCAACACATCTTTTTTTGCCATTCTGCATGAACATGACACCCAGTCCTTAACATTTTTACATTACAGAGTCCTCCTCCAGGCTAATCAAGAGTCAATAGAAAAGACACTGATGTAAGAGATTCAGCTTCAAGCCTCTATTCCAATGAAAACTGATTTTGTACACAGAATGAAACAGCTCTTAGCAGTCCAGAGAGTGCTCCTGTAGCACAGTTCACCTGGTGGACATAACACTTACTGGAGACGTAAGAAACTAAGTCCAAGTCCTTATTCTGAAGCAGGTAGAGCTGAAACATGGACTCAAGTTTTCACACACTTTTGTAGGTGACCTAACCAAAAGGACAGCCAGGGACAGAATTTCCACAGTCGTTCCCAGCTATTTGTTTGTCTCTCTTTCTTCCTCTCTGCCAAGCTCCGCCCTCCCCCCCCCTGATATTTTGACCAAAAATTGATCATCACCCTGAGAAACTTTTCCTAAAACAAGTTTAGCGAAAACTCACACAAATAGTTTTGGTTTCAAGGAATCTGTGTTTTTTTAAAGGGGAAAAAGAAAACAAAACCAAACCCCCAAACACTGAATTGAAAGATTTCCGACAGGCCCTACTTTGATGTTCTGTGACTAAACTACTCAGAGGCAACACAAAATTGGAAAAGTAGTCTGTGTGACTGCCATACATACATGACTTCCACTTTACTAAGTAATGCACAGCATTTCATATGCCTGGACATACACTAGAACTCACCGAATGACTATGAAGTCTTCTGTATAATGCAGCAGAATTCTGCCCTCATTTGCTTCTGTAGCAGTGCACTAAATAGTATACCTGCCTTTTATTTTAGGACGCTGAGGGAGAAAGAGAAGCTGATAAAATGACCAGATAGTTTTCAAAGATGAATCTACTTTCAAGCAGATTACACAAGTATGAAAACCAAATCAGTAATGTGTTTGTAAACCATTTCATTATTTTAACTGGGCTCCTGGAATGAGGTATTTTAACACTTATGGAGATGGTGATCTTTGAGGAATGAAAATTTCTAAGAACTACTGTTGGGTTTCTAAGCTACAAACTCAGATAGATAAAGAAGCCGTGGAAAGTGAATTGCAAAAAATGAACTCTGATCCCTTTTAATGCTGTTGCATATGATCACTATTAAATTACACCTTTGACTTTATTAAGGTGTGTTAAGGCTGTGACAGTTAAGACTGTCACAGAGTCATAAAACAGGCCATTTTCCACCTTTTGTGGTGCCAAGTTCCTTTGCTGAAAATCTGAAGTAAAAATCAGATGAATGCCTGTGAAGAGGAGACGCTGGAAACCTTCATGTTCTGGGAGCCACGCAAGGCCCTCAGTGATGTTCCTGCAGCTCTGCAGAGCGGGCCGCCCCAGGAAAAGCTGCTGTACTGAAATCTGAAGAAATACTCTTCCTGCCTGTGTACTGTTATTGCTAACAGTCATGAGAATCAGAAGCCAGTCATGGGATTTCTTGTAGGCTTAGAGGAGAGAGGACGAAAAGGTATCCCTTCATCTGCCGTTCATCTCTGCCAGATGCGTGCTGCTCCTGGTTAGAAGTGATTTCAGCGCATGACTCACAAGGTACCGTTTCATTCCATACTTAGTGCAAGGTTCCCTGAGCCTGCCAGCTTTCCCTGTGACCAGAATACAAGCATCATTCCCACCTAAATTTTTCCCTAATTAGCAGTTTAATAGAGTGTCAGCAGTTACACCCATTTGTGAATGTCAGAGCAAATATCTTGACCCTCAGTCATTGTTAGCTTTTAAACTAAATATAGAGTGGGGAAAAAAATGAAGGGGCTCAGAAAATTTCACTTTACTCAGTTCTTGTAGGAGAGATTCAACTTTACATCCAAACACTATGCAAGAAAAATTAATGAAACATTTTAATAGAATCTGGCAGTACTACTAAGATTGTCATATACCTCCAGTAGTGGTGGTCATATGAGAAGACAGAATGAATATTGTCATGTCAAAGAGGGAGTGTTTGCATAAAAATAATCAAGTAATAAGCATAATTTTGTTATGCAATTATTCCAACTAATTTCAAGCTCAGAAATTAAAAAAAACCCCACCAAACACAGGTGTAAAAAATCAGGCCCTAAATGTATTGTTATTAAAGGCAAGTGGCCAGGGTTCAGACACGCGTATCTATCTTTGAAGATATCAGTCTGTTTCTAGGTTGGGGCAAAATCTACAGCTAATTGTGTATCCTTTTATTGATTATCCCCCAGAGAACATTTCAAAACGTAATGACAATCTAAACAACTGAAAATTTTAGACTGAAAAATAAAGTACTAATTTTAAGTGATGCATCACAGTATTTGCAGTCAGGGGGTTTTCTGCCTGAGCTTTTTGCTATCCACCAGACTTCTTCACTGGTGCATCCCAGAGGTGGAATCATAGTACCTCTTCCTTCTTGTCCCATATAGTATGTTGTATGAGTCCTTGGCCAGGACGCCTTGCAACTTAAAAACTGAAAATTATTCCAGGTTAATTTTGCTGCTGAATGGTTCTTCTGTCTGGTCACCTGAAAGCTGAGGTTTTCTGAAGACAGGAGAAACTTCAGATCTAAAAATCTTGCTCAATCAAGAACTCTAGTTATCTGCCAGAATGTATTTTAGATGCAAAATTTTCAACTATCTTTAGCTAAATTCTATTTCCGTGCTGGCAAAACTCCTCATAAGAATGAAAAGAGTCTACATAAAGCAACAGGCCCAACCATTAGATAAAAGGGTCTTGTAATGGGTTAAATTAACTTTAAAGTTTACTTGCCAGTTGGAAGGTATAATAAAACATATCCCCAAACCAAGAGAGAGCCGGCGGGTCTAATTTTAGGGTTACCAGCTGTTTATATTTGGTGATGCCTGTCATTACAGAACAATTTCTGTGTCTGTGGCTAGAGACTCTAGTGCCAGACTGAAGAGTAATAGAGAGAGAGGAGCAGTGTAGACTGGTTAGCCTTTTCTTTGTGGCAATTAGATTATCTGCTCTTTGGCATCACGCTGTTAATGGGTATTGGCCATCATCATAGCTGTTTGGCTAAAACTGATCCCCAAATCAGGTTTTCTGCATGTGTGAGAAAGACTGGCCCCTCTCATTGAAGTCTTAGTAGGTATCTGTGCATACCCCCATGAGACCAAAATGGGAGACAGGCAGAAAGGAAAGGGGGAAAAAAATGAAATTTGGATGAACCAGATATATAATTGACTAACTCAGTATGTGAGTTGGTTTATGATTTTCATTGGCCTTTTTAATGCCTGAGTGAGCCATATATGTTGCCAGATATCATGTCATCTGGTACTTTTGTGGTATTCCCACAAGCTGGGAAACAGAGTCTCATGAGAAAGCCAAAAGTCATATTTTGTTAGTGCTATAAAACACCAGAATGCTGCAAAACTATGAAGAAAACATAAAATCGTAAGCTCTCCTGTCTTTTCATGGTTATTGTCCTCTTTGACAGGGCACATTTCTGAGAGGCTTTTGGTACAAGCCTTTCATGAGACATTTACAAGAGTCCTCATATCAGTTCTCTCTGCCTCAGTTTATACTAGGACTTTGCTAAGAAATCACGTTGCTTCAACCTCCTAATGATTTTTCAGAGATACTAGGTTTTCACAAAGTCCTTATCCCCCAGGAAAATACTTGTGAGATGCCTGTTGCTTGTGCAAAGAGCTGGTTCATCCTAAACTTAGCTGAGTGAGAAGACTCACTCAGAGCTAGTAGGGCAGTTCCAGGGTAGACATTTACTATTTTGTTGTAGAGTGAGAAATAGCAGCCTCTGCTTTAGCTAAAAATGTACCTTTAAGGCTCTTTAAAAACACCTGACAACTCATTATTGTTGTTGCTGTTACAGGATATGTGGGTCTGTCACCCAATGTGAGTCCTAACATCCTAATGAGTATGGAAAAGCTATGCATTCAAAAGAAACTGGAGTTTAAACAGACGAGCCATGTGCAAAATGGAGGAGCAAAGGAGGTCCCTGTTTCACAGCCAGGGACCTGATGTAGAAAGAGACTGAATAATTTTCCTCAAAGTTTTCAGAATAAGATACCAGCAGTCTAAGAAAAATCCTGATGTGCATCATAAGAAGTAGCTTTGCGGGGATTTATGAGAATTTGAAAATGAGGATTTATCCTTAATTAACATTTTAATTATTCTTTTACCTATCCCAGAGATCTGCATTAAGCCTTGCTGAGTGTATATTGAAAACCTCGATGTTGTAAGCAAATAATGATTCACCCAAGTTAGTGAAGAAAAATTCACTGTGCTTGCAAAGAATCTGGTTATAATGAATTTTCTTTTGCAGTGAGAAGGGGAATAGGAAACTTGCAAATGTGGTTTTCATTGTTAGTTTTTAGAGATATTTGAGTGGGGAAATCTTAGGCTTTTTTCAATGCAGCAAAATGTCAATGTTTCACTGATGTCCCCACAAACATGAAAGATAAATATTGCTACCCTATGCTCAGAAAACATAGCTGAAGTCTGTATTCTGTATGCTGTGCAGAGCAGCTAGCATTAGATTACCAAAGAGTCTTACTTAGCGATCAGCAACTTTTCCTGAACTGCAGTTGTGCATTAACAGAAGACTAACTTAGCCCCTTCGGGGCTCTGTCTTGCATGGGTGTATTGACACAGAAGCTCACTCATTCTGTGTTAATTTAACATTGATTTCTACACATTCTCACAATGAACAAGGTAGAAAGTTGCTTTTAAAAACAAAGGAAGGAAAGCAATTTATGCAAGTTGATGTGGAAAGTCTATAGCAGACTACTAGGTACAGACTTATGCCTTAATTACAAAATCATGTTGTCTCATGTTGTAGGGTTAGAGTAGAACAGGAGTCCATACTCTGATGTGAAAACCTCCTGCCACATCCAGCAGTTTTAAGAACTGTTTCTACCAAAGGATTCATTACTATTTTATTTGGTGGCAATTATGAATGTAGAAAAGTAAATAATGCACCCTAGGCACACTTTTTTTTCATTTTCATAGTCCATTTTTGTTTTCTGCTAACTTTTATGTGCATATATTGGTTTCTCACACCTTTTCTTACTCACTTGAACTTACCTTGGGTGTCTCCAGTGACACTGAATTGGATCATCGTGGCAGCAAGACTTTGGGAGCTGTCAGCTGTGTAAAGAATGGCAGACAAATAGAAAGCTTGCTGCCTTTGTAGTGGTTTATACCTGAAGTGTGCCTGGCATGTCTGTCTAATTTCCAAGGGAAAGGCAGAGTATGGTATAGCAGGCGGGCATGGTCACAACAGGTTACAGTAAGGTATGTCGTTTCAGAACATGTAATTTCCTCTTTGAGTCATTTTTCAAGAAAGGATGAATCACTACATCCTCCTCTGTAACTGTGGTTCTGCCTCTGCACACCAATGCTGTGACTGGATCTGAGGTGGGTGCACCTTTTTAATGCTAACAGGAGGTGAATGTCACACACTACAGCAGAATGTCTGGCCCCTTTGCAAAGTTTGGGGAAGAAGGCAAAAGGACGTGTAAAGTACATTTGCAACTTCCACGGCTGATCAGGCATGGAAACTGCTAGGCAAAGTATATGGGATCTCAGTAATGAAGAAAGGAAGGAAAAAAAATTACTAACCTGCTTGATTTTGCTTTAAATTTGACAAGCGAAGGTCTGAAGAATTCTATCTCACACCATTGTTCAGGGAACTAGATTCAAACCGTGCTAACCTGCTCTATCAAAGGACAGATTCCCAAATACCAGCAGCATGATTTGCTGTTTTCAAGAGTCTGTATTCCCCAGTAAAAGCCCAAATAGTTGGCTCTTTCACTTGGTGAGGTTCTTTTTTTTTTTAGATTTTAAAGCATTTTCGGTGTCACTAAAACTCTCTGTCGGGCTGGCAGCTTTGACATCTGACATCCGTTCTTTTGCAGTATTTTCACAGAAAGGTAGCAGTAATTCCCAGTGGCAGCTTCCCAGAGCAGAGGGAATACCTCAGTGGATAGTTCATTTGTTATGCAGCATCTGGGATTCTTTTCAGCGTCTCCAATTACTGGCCTGATCCAATTCCCATTAACATCAAGTAAAAGATTCCCATGACTTCAGTGGGGACCAGAACTAGATCCTAAACTTCTGTTGACACCAAACATTGGAACAGAAAGTGGACAATGTTGCTGAGTTTTGTATAGAACAAAACAGAACAGAAACTCTATGTTCGTATGCTATAAAGTATATACAGAATGCAAAAACCTGATGTTGCTGAGGTTTTTTTTCTTTTTTTTTGCTTATTTTTTACAACGTTTGCTGTCTAATAGAGAAAAAAAAAGGCTTAATAGTGTCAGGATCATGAACTCTGCATTGTCATAGTGTCTTCCTACACGCGAGAGAGGACTGTGTGCGTTACCACTCTGATGCCTGTATAGTAAATCAATGCCAACAGGAAAAGACAGCTCCATTAGAAACAAACAGTTGTAACACAACGTCTAATTACAGGTATTTGCAGTGCTTTGGAGGCACCATTTCACTTCAAACTGTGATTATACATGATATTCAGCAATGGTGACTTGCCACTTGTAAAGGGATATACTGGTTTTGAGCAAAAATTGGCATAAAAAGCATTTAGTATAAGGGCAACCTCAAAGTGGAGGCTGGCTTTTATTAAGTACTGTCTTCTTAATGTATGCAGCTACAGCCTTGCTCTGTATGCAGCTAACACCCTGCTGATACTGGCAATGTATAGAATCATAAGCAGTGGCAGAAATACCCACTTTATAATGTCCTTGGGACACAAGCAATGTGATCATTATAAAATGGTGCACTTACAAGCTTAACACATGCAATATAATTTTGGTTTGATGTTCAGTATGTAGGAAAAGATTATGTGCATAATGAGGGTGAAGTCATCTACTACTTGAACAGAGACTGCCTTGCCAAGTGAGCTTGCACCCTCCCACAGGGATCCTCCAGAGTACAGCTGGGTGAAATAGTTTGCCCAGAGCCTGTTCTTGAGAAAGGCAGAGGATTTTTGCTCATGTATATATTCAGGTTAGTTTCAATTCATCATTTTCCTCTGGGAAAAAAAAACCACCAAAACACCCAAAACCAACCACACACAAAAAACCCACCCCAAAACACTTTCTGGTAAAGGCTTCTACTTCACCTTTTTTTAAAAAAAATGTCAGTGTTTTGGAGCCTTGAGAAATGTCATAATCATAACAAAAATGTGGACTTAAAAGTACTAGCCCCCACCCTGGAAACAGAGGAGTGCAAGTGGATGTTGATCATGATCTGTTTGTTCTAAATGAAATGCTGGTCTTGCCTGCTTATAAGATAAATCATGAGTTGGGTTGACCCAAAACATGTTGGGCTTCTTTTTAGCTATTAGAGTTCATTCATTGAACTGAGAAAATAATTCTGTGGCCCAATTCAGACCAGGAGGATTTTTATTTCCTCTAGCCTCTAAAAACCTCCTGCTTTATACTGTTCTCTGCACTCCGGCTTTGCTCCACAAGTGAGTCCAGAGAATAAGTCTCTTTCTGTGCCCTTTAGGGCACTTCAGGAGTGTCTCGGTTGCAAGAGTCCCTTCCTCTCCTGAGCACGCAATGTGTGCTTAATGTGGGTCCTTTTCCAGGCTACGCAGTGTGGGAGTAGCTTACAGTGCTTTTGCTTCCACGTTATGTACTCAAAAATGCAATTAAAGGCTTACATTATTGTATGGAATTCTGTTGGGAAGGTTATAAAGATAGGGACCATCTGCAAAATTCAGGTCCAGGCCTGGCTTCATATTTCAAACATGTGCTAAGTCCAAGGCTGTTTGGAGCAAAAATTTTTGCTCTGCTCTCTCACTGCTCTTTGCCTCTCTCTGTACGTGCACGTGTATGAATACACCAGACAGTCCATATGGTGTGCGGGTTTGTGTGTGCTTATTTACGCCATATCCATGCATAAGCCCCTCTCTGTGTGTGTAGTGAATGCCTTAAACACAGACACACACCAGCATTCATTCTTCTCATTACAGAAGCAATTGAGTCATCTTTGCTGTATACGCCGCGTAGTAGAAGACAGCAGATATATAGGATGTCACACGATGGCAAGACGTGATTCTCAGGCCTTCTTTTAAGCAAATTGCTCTTGGGGCAAAACCAACAGGTAGAAAGTTCGTTCAGACAAAAGGGCTCTTCAGAGGCAGGCCTAATGAGTGCCGGTGACGCGGAGGAGGCAGCGGCACGGCAGGGGTCCGAAGCGGGCCCCTCACGCCCTCCTTTGCAGATGACCACGCCGGGTGGCACGGCACGGCCAGCCGGCGTTGGCTGAAAGGTCAGGGTGGCTGCTCTTCGTCCCTTGCCGTCTCTAGCTCGTCTCGGTTGCTGAGACGAAAGCAGGAGGGGACGCGGTGCAGCTGCCTCCCCAAGTATCACCACTTTCAAATTCCACTTCTTATCTCAGCCCTTCTTCCTTGTTGCTAATTACCACCTACTCCAAGATGTCAAGAACATACTCCCAGGAATAAACTGCTAGATAAACAAACCCCAGACAAACATCAAAGCTTAAAACAAACTGATAAGTCCCTTTGATTGATTTTAAGGGTCGGTAGGGAGAGGTGTGTTTGGATTGGAAGGTGCAAATGTTGAGCGGAGCAGCACCTGCTGTCTTGTGATCTGACCAAACCATTTGGCTTGAAAAGGCCAAGAGATAGGGAATCAGAAATCCATTTGGAGTTACAAAAGCAGCAGGGGAGGCTTAGATGAACAAAGGGGCTCTCCAGGCAGGACCGTGTGCTGCTTTTTGTCAGCTTGGTATCACATTCCCTGCCCCAGCGTGACAGACAAATGCCAGGCCAGATGATGTGATATAATCGGCCCTGTTTGGATGAGGTCTGTACCTGTATTATATGATGGCAACAGATGCTGATTCAATATGGGTGCAGGTACAGAGTAAACCAGAGCTTGAACGGCTCAGCAAAAATTATTTAAAGGTACCCGTGTCAGCAGGCGGGAAGGGTGTTGTTCAGAGGCCGAACAGGCTTGGGACATGTCTGTGTGTGGATTGAGCACTTGTGAAAGGTGTTCTGTTGGAGAATAAAACGTGCATAGAGGAGCAGAGCTCCCAAAGCCCTTCCCGGGGTCCCACAGGCCCTCAGTCCCGCTCTGCAGAGACTGCTTACCCTGGCTGACGCAGGGATGGGAATCCAGCTCATGCCTATTAAACTGGAGATTAGTAGAGAAAGCCTACAAAGGCCTAACTATGCCTAAGATCAAAGTGATCTAATGTGCTGTGATAAAGCAGGATATCTTTTCCTCTCTTAAGTCCCAGTGTTGCAAAAATACTTCCATGCTCTTAACTACACACGTACAGTAATGCCACTGTTACTGATGGACTCTCCACGTGCTCAGTTAAGCAAGTAGGATCCAAGGACACAGACTCCAATCAGGTAATTTATAGTGCTTATATCTGTGCCTGAGGGTGCTTAGGGGTGTTTCAAACGCTGCCGTGATGGGGTGAGGTGGCTCTGTACCATTCGTGCTTCAGTGTTTCCTCTAACAGTGTCTCTCTATGGAGAAGAGCAATTGTGGTGGAAAGCAAGATAGCATGGCTGGGAATTCTTCTGCTTTGACTGCACTGTGCAGCATTACATGTGAAAAAGTGCAGCCTACAAACAGTTCTTTTACTTAGTTGCTTTTATGAGTAAAGTAACTTTCTGATCTGTTATTAGAGATTGTTAGTTTTGTCTTAGGGTTTTTTGGTTTTGGGCTTGTTTTGTGGTTTATTTTTCCTGCAATGAGGGGGGGAAAAAAGGGAGGAGAGAAGGCTGTCTCTTTTTGGTTATGCATTTGCTCTAACTTATGGAAATTCTAATGTAAAGCTCATGTTTACCAAGCTCAGAAGCTCTGAGAAATCCTTTAAGTTTTTTCCTCTATTTCTTGAAGTGAAAGCAAAGGAAAGGAGGCTAAGAAATGATGGGTGGGTGAAAAAGAGACAGTTCATGTTACTGAAAAATGGAAGTGAGTGGATGTTTCAGAAATGCTTTATCAATATTTGTGAAAACCAGGAGCAATTTCTAGGAAAGGAGTTTACCCTCAGGAATAATAACAGAAAAACAATTTTAAATAAACTACTGAAAATCTCAACTTGCATTTTCATGGTACAAATCCAATTCTTGAATTATCACTTATCCAGTTATAGATCGGGCAATTCTGTGCTCAGTGAAAAACAAGCAATGGAGATTGAATTTCTGCAAATGATTTTTCAAAACCATATACATTTGAAGACAGACTGACTGGTCCAGTCCTATTACTGGCATTGCCCACAGTGTTTAAATGGTGTTTCAGGATGCACCTCTCCACACAAGACAATGATAGCTAAAATTCCCACACATGCTTCATTTCCCAGTGATTTTCCTTGAAACCACTTGGAGCATTTGCAATGACTTTAATATGACTGAAGAAATATTGATGTACATTGAAGTGATCAAGGAGGGACATATTTTTCTGACTCTCTACTTAAAAAAAACCAAAGCAACATCACCTCTCTGTACATTAGACTTTCTGTCTACTGAAATGGCAGAGAAAGAAGATCTCTGAGGGCTTCCCAGTGCCAATAGGGATGATTTATAGCTTCAACACTATTTGTTTTAATCTTGCGGGGAGGGGAGGAGGGAGGGAATGGGTACGATGATACATAAAGAAACATTATTTCCCAAAGGCAGATTTTATTTCTTTAGCAATTTATAAAGCTCGAGAAGTAAAATATAACTATTTTGGGACTGGTGTTATATATCAATGAGTTTAGCAGCTGCCAGGCTTATGCATGTATTTTGTACTGTATATACAGTGCAAAGCCTGGTTATTCAGTGGTGGTAACAGGGTCTTTATTGTCATTGTTGCAGTAGATCACCAAATTTGATCTTAAAAGACAGCCTGCACACTGAGAAATGTCAAAGGCAAACTTGTATAATAAGCAAAACCAACTCTATCTCCACTAATCACCCTATTAACTACATCAGTTACTACATTTGACTTATTCTCCTCCTAATATTAATAGCAGATATTACTACCAGTTTTGTTCATTCTACTAGCACCATTAACTCTGTAGACATAAAAATGTGACCAAATAAGGAATACATTGATTAAAATTTTCCTGAAGTCTAGTGAGGGAAGGTGGATGTGTACATTAGGAAAGGTAGAAAAAACAAACTTTGTGATTCTTACTGCAGTTGTACTAGCTCTATAGCCCCTTATAGACTACTTATAGTGAGTACTTGGATTTACAGAAAAGATACAGACAGGCTGATTTTAGGTAGAAAATTCAGACACCAGCAGTGATAGCTGTTTTAGTAGAAGGTTCTTGAAACCAAAGCGCAATTATTGTGAGGTTTCAAAATGGTAAAAATGATTCCATGTGAATCACAGGTGGATGACCTGTGGATATGATGGTCATATTCATGACCTCAGATGGATATCATGGGCTCTTTCTGCCTGAATGCTGCTAAACCTGAAAATTAAAGAAGAAGGAGAAAACAGAGAGTTTCCTCTTGAGATTTGAGGGAACGTGAGGTTATAAGGTAGGTAAGACATTATTTCTCTTCTGGAAAGTAGAGATACATGTTTCATTTTGGGATTTTACATATAAAGCAGGAAAGAAGCTTTCAGAGGGGTCTGTATCCCCCCCTTTTAAAAGGGGCTCTGTTGTAGTGACCTGTGTTAACTCTGTTTTCATCTCTCAGAACGCGGTTGAGGTGATAAAGGATATAGGTCTACTGAGATACGCACACTGTTCCCCGGTGTGTTTTCTCTGCCTTTTAACTTAGTTTTCTTTGAGTTGGAGAAAAATCTAGTTTTCATCTCTGCAGCTACAGAGCCTTTACTGTCAGCAGAATCAGTGTATTTTCCTTAGGCAAAGACAAAATAATAGACAATAGAAGGGCAATATATACAGTGTGCATTGTTACAGGCTCAGTGGGGACTTCTGGTATGGGATTGATTATGGGGATACAGATTGAGGCAGGGCCATATCCTTCTCTGACAATGTATTGGGACCAGAGAAATATATTGCAGACACTGATGCCTTTTTCATTGCTTTTATTGGGTGTTACATCTCTGGATTTAGCTTGTTATTATAGGAAGTTTGTGTATTTGTTTGCTTAGAAATAAGTTAGTCCAGAGTTTGCTGAAGATTCCACGTGTTCACCTGAGATGCAGCAAGATTCAAAAGATGATAATCAAAAGTTTGCTTGATATTGATATCATTGTTTCTCCAGGGCTTTGAAAATGGCTGGTCATGGCAGTGAAATGGGGAGCAGCTCTACTCATTTCTCCTGGGAGCTTGCAAAGCAGAAGTCTGCTGATTTTTCAGTTTCTAAGAATGTCCGCATAGTTTGCTAATCCCTGGAAGTGGGGAGCCAGCTTTTAGCAACAGCAGGAGGGACTGGACCTTTGGTGTTTGTTAGCTCTGAAACTGGGGTTTAGCCAGATTATTCTTCATTTCTCACAAAAAGGGAGTCATAGTGCTTGCTGGAGCCAAATGACAGTTGTGGGAGCTGGGACTTCCATTTACTACATATAATAGCAAAGCTAAGAGGAAGCCATGGCTGCCAGATGTTTGTTTTACATAATCCAGAAAATGCAGATGTCTTTTTTCAGCAATGGATGTTCTGTGATATTCTTTAAAGGCTGGTACCTAAGGAACTTTCCTTAGGTTTTGACCTGTACTATGGATGTCTGAGAGGAATTGAGCAAGGATCCCTTCCTCTTTGCAGGTTACCTGAGGGAACTTGGGTCCTGGGGTGAAAGAATAGCTAGGACTTTGTGCCTGCTTACTCCTACCCCAGAGGAGTAGAGTAGAGTAGAGTAGAGTAGAGTAGAGTAGAGTAGAGTAGAATAGAATAGAATAGAATAGAATAGAATAGAATAGAATAGGATAGAATAGAATAGAATAGAATAGAATAATTTCAGTTGGAAGGGACCTACAATGATCATCTAGTCCAACTGTCTGACTACTTCAGGGCTGACCAAAAATAAAAGCATATTATTAAGGGCATTGTCCAAAGGCCTCTTAAACACTGACAGGCATTGACCACCTCTCTAGGAAGCCTCTTCCCATGTTTGACCGCTCTCACTGTAAAGAAATACTTCCTAATATCAAGTCTGAAGAGTACAGGTTGTAAGGAGAAAGGGCTTGAAAGGAGCATGAAGAAGTCATCCTATGCATAGCTGGTGGGCTGCAAGTGCAACATCTCTGAAACTAGCTCTGTTAATAAAAGGCCACTTAGAGAACATGGGCTTTTTTGTATTATTGCCTACTCTGGTGTCCTGAGATTGGTAGAGAGAAGACACTATATCTTGAAGTCAAACAAAGCAGCACCTACTTACAGAAAAAATATGAGGGGACAGATGTCGGGACTGATGGGTTTCCAAATAAAACTGTCCTTTGCATCAGTGGAAGAATTCACAGTCTCTGTGAAGAGTTGAGGAGAGGAGTTAGAAATGAAACATTGGAATAAAACAAGTCACACACAGATGCCATAATGGACACCAAGAATTCAGAGCCACCTTAAGGTGATGGATGACAAGCACTGTGTCCTCAGACTTGATGAAGCGGAGAGAAACCAAGCTGCAACCTGAAAAAAAATGGAGTATGAATGTTTAAAAAGACAAATGCTTATTCTGCTGACAACAGGGCTACGTCAATGACAAAGTGAACAGATTTCTCTGAGTGCTGTAGGCTACATCTCTCTATACCAGTAAACAAAACAAGGTGAAGCCTTGAGCAGTGGCTGATGATTGTTCAAACAGTTCAGTTCTTTGCATGATTTTTGCTATTGCTCTGGCAAGATCAACAAATGTTTTCCAGATAATCTCTGCATGTGAGTTAGGGGATAGCACAAAGCAGGGATTTTTCTGAATAAGCAGTCTGGTTACAGCCACCCTGCTTTGTTGGGAAAACAAGTCTTGCAACCATGCTGTTAGACTAACATCCAACTCAGACCATAGTCTGGGATCCCCTGATACTGCTGACAATTACACGTGAACCTGCTCATAAATTTGTTGGTGTCTGCTCTAAAACTGTTTAGGTTCTCCTCTCTTTCCTTTGATGGATAGAGATCTTTTTTTATTTCAGCTTTATTATGTAGCCAGGCCCAATATAAGCCCAATGGCTATGGTAAATGGCAATATTAGACTGGAGAAATGTGACCAAGTGCAAGTGGCATACAATAAAAATATGCTGAGTCCATAGGCAAGCATAGGCAATCAATAAGGAACTCATGAAACAAGAGATTGGAGCTGTTTAGGAGCAGGCACCCTGTGCTAGGAAAACTGATGGAACTCAGCTGAGAATATATTCTCCAGCACTTGCCTGACAATAGCAATTGGAAAAATGTCCTCTTGCTCCTACATTTCTACTTGGGAATGTTACTGTTAGGCTGGGTACTCTCTCCTCAGTTCTGGCCATGTGGCAAAGGAAAAAATGATGCAAAAAAAAATCACAAAATAATTGCAGCTTTATGAACTTTTGATTGGATTCAGTTCTGTGCAATAGAGGTTGTTAGGTCAAAAATTTTCTCTTCCCCTTTCTCCAGTTTCTTCACCTGAGGTTCACAAGGCTGGTCTTACTGTATCCTTCTCACTCACCCCTTGTCTTTTCAGTCAGCATATCCCCGCTGAACAGCGCTGTGAAAGACCACTGTCAGGTGGTAAAGATGTGACCAGGTGGTGTGGATTTGTGTTCTGGGAATAATAAAGCAACTGAAACTGTTGGTACTTCCTATTCTCTCTGCTGTTGTACTGAAGCTCTTTGTCTTACCTCTTTCTCTAAGAAATAGGATACTTGGGGCAGGATCCTCTAGCACTGTGTATGTTGTGAATGCTTGTGGCTTGATCTTAGTCAATAGTCATAATTAGAAAAATAGTTTCACTTAGCTGTCACACAAGAATGACGTGTGTGACTTCCCGTGTAGACAGCTAGGGAACAGCAAATATTTGTGGACTTTGTTGGACTGTGCTCTTCAATGTGAAAAAGGAAGGACAACAGTCACCCTAGTTTTCACCCATCATACAAAGCCAAAGACAGCATGTATTAGAGGAGGCGGAGGAGGATGCTTCATGGTGAGCTGAACATAGAAACACATTGAACATGTAGACAGTGAGAATACAGAGAGTTTAATTAGCTCCAGTGAAGACTGGGCAGAAGGAACTGTCAGTCCTGCAAAGAAGAGGTAACAATACACCTGTTGAAACAAGCACAGAAAACTGGTGAGAAAAGTCATGCTTTTTAAGCTAGACATCTGTTGACTTTTGAGAGACTCCAGCTGCATTCCGAAAAATGTAGAGTGTTTAGGAACTAAAGGGTGGGAAGAAGTTCAGTGATTTATAGGGATGCCTAACTTATCTTTCTAGATTCTGCACATGCTTATCAGAAGCCTGTGAACTCTTGAGACAGTTAGCACATAGTGGGCGTATGGTGAGATACCAAGAAACAGGCATTTGAAGGAGTAAAGAAAAATGTAAATGATATATCAGGCTTTAAGTACTATCAAGCAGAGGAGCCCTGGAACTATGGTGGCTATGTCTATATAGACACACCTTTAAAGTGAGATTGTTCCTTGGGACCAAGCACCACAAATTTATGCCCAAAGCAAAACCCATCCAAGTGATACTCTAGTGTCACCAGTCTACTTCCCTCTCCCTGCAATAAATGACTACAAGTTTTCTGCTTTTGAAATTTAGGGAAGTTGAAATATATACCATAAGTCTATAAAAGTAACAAGTATTTAGGAAAAAAAAATAGAATCAACAAGGTTGTCTCACTTAATGTGAAGCTGTTTTTTTGTTTTCTGTGCCAACCCAGGGGATAAGGCAGATGATTGTGCAGGTGTAAGTGAAAAACAGATGTGTCTGTCTACCCTGGCTCTCACATGAACAAAGCACGGTGATGTCCATGTTCAGGATTTGTATCTTGATTAATTTTCAAGTGGACCTAGCATTAGAAGGAGGGAAGGCTTGGACTTAAATTAATTAATTAATTAAAGGCTGCTCAGATTTCCTGGAGGGCTAGACTTTCAAAGGGTTATCTCTAGCATTGCAGAAACAAGGGTCTTTTTGCATGTGGGCACAAGATCAATTTAGGTATCTTTTAGAATTGAAGAGCAAGGTAAAGTTGTATGGACACAGCTTATGTGGGGTCTTAGAAGGTGGGCTATGAGGAGAAGTAAAGGAAGCAGACCACAGCAGTTGTCACTGGAGCTCTGATACACAGAGAAAGAGGTATGTTAATACTGGAAAGGATTCCAAAATACTCTATTTTGGAATAGAGAAATCCAATTACTTCACCTTTGGGTGCAATATGAACATGTGAACTCACCACAATCCATTAGCAAGCAGTATAAATAAGCTGATACTAAATACATCAAAACATCTATCCTATACGGTTGGAACTGCATTGATCGTGAAGGAAATAGTCATGCTTACGAGCATTTCTAGGGTTGACATACACATATGCAGTATATCCTATTGCAAATACAAAGCAGCTGGGACCCTGGAACAGGAGATAAAATCCCTGAGTATGTTACAGTACCTTTCCTTCCCTCATGAGACACTTCAAGCAGCTGAAACAAATGTGCTAGAAACAGTGAAATGAGTCATACTCCAGCATTAATCTCTTTATAATAAAAGACCACAGGATGTTACTTCTTACTGTGTGGTGAATAGTGACTTTGGTGTGCAACACATGTTCTTGAGTGCAGGGGGCCAAGCAATCATACTGCTGGATCTAGGGTAGGCATGAAGGCTTAAATGAAAATGTACATCTTCCAGAGATGAGCCAGGAAACATACTTAATGGTCAGGCATGAAAGGCATATATAGAACAGTGCAAAGCACTGGCAGCAGTCAAGACTACTGTCTAATGACATTCCTGGTGAACACTGTGCTCTGTTCATATTGAAGAGCAGGGATTGCATTGATAGAATAAATTATAATCCAATTTCTAAAAGCTGGATTCTCTTTTTAGATGAAATTGTTATCTTAAAGGGCTATTTTTTATAATTAAACAGCCGGAAGCCGGTGACTGCTGGAAAGAGCATGAGCCAGATAACTACTGACTTTCAGCACAGGGAAAGCTGTGCAGAAATATTGACTCACAGGTGTGTCACTAAATCACTCTGCCAGCCTGAATTGTTCCTCAGGTGATGCAGTCTGAGCACCACACCTGTCTAAGGGCTGTGCCTGCACAGGTGGAGAAATATGAATCCAATTAGTTCATAAAGAGAAAAAGATTGAGAGGGTAGATGAATGAATTTTTCTCAGTATACATACACATCAAAGAAGGAGGCCCCAGGAAGCCAGAAGATCTCGTTAAGGTAAAGGACAGTACTGGCACAGGAGTAATTGTTCACAAACTGGACACGAATAAATTCAGACTGAAAATTAAAATGAGTTTCTTATCGACAAGAAATAGCAGGGGTAAAAAAAGAGGCCTAGTGTAGTTCAGTAAGAAGCTAAATCAGCTCAGGAAGGGACTACATTGTCTAAGATTGCAGGAGATAGATTCACAGCTATAACAGTAGAAGGACTTCCCTTCTCATCCTACATTCCTATATTTTCAAAAAGGGAAGACCAAGGTCTGCATTCAAATATACCAACTGTAACTGTCTACAGCTGTAGGTATTCCTGCCAAGACTGGTCTGTAATTGGGATATTTATATGTGCAAATGACCACTTGCCCAGCTATCTTCTGGTTTGTCCAACCACGTGACTTGCGCGTACAGAAGTGGTTGTGCGCTCAAATAGACATGCACAGTGCTGCTTATATGGAGTCTATGCAAGTTGTTAGCTACTTAAAAGTATCTTGGAGTGCATAGATTAAAAAGCTGTGTCTGCTTTAGCTGTTCGTTTCATTGCTGAATCCAGCATCTCTAAGCATTAACATGTGCGATATGGGCATTAATGAACCTATCTGTAACATACTGGCACCACAGAAATAAATCTTCTAGTGTTTTTGTGTTTTTTTTTTTTAAATTTTCCTTTTAAAAGACTATTTGTGGGGAAGTTCTCTCCTGAGACTGACTGCAGGACTTTCTAAAAGAAAACATTTTCTAAGATATTGTTATTTTTTTTACCAAAACATCAGGAGAAAATTTTGATGCTATCCTTTGGGGAAATACAGACTTAACATGGTACTTCAGCTAACTCCAAAGTCATTGGGAGTGAAGACCTCAGAAATCTCATGGGCTCCAGTTCAGCAAAAGACTTTAGCACATCCTTAACATTAAACATGTGGGCTGTGCCTTTGAAGTCAGTAAGTGTACTCACATGCTTTTGTCTGCTGCTGGATTGGGCTTTGGCCACCTGTTTTTTATCTCAGCAGGATAGAGCATCCAGTCATTCCTGATATCTCCTTACTCATGCTAGTGGTTCCTGAGCAGTCAATAGGACCACTGTGCGTATAGGGCTTCCTCAGTTCAGACCGTGTTAAGCCTACCAGTAACACTGGAAGTTTTGTACTGTTTAGCATTCTGCTTGGGCTTTTTGTGTTTCTTTTTTTTCCTTTTTATTTTTTTTCTTCTGACTGATAATTCTATTTGAGTTGGGTTGCTCCAGGGATTCCCTCACTCTTCCTCTCCAAAAGCCAGACAGACTAGTTAATAAACATTCATAATTGCAGGCAGTCCAAGACACAAATTAGATTATCCCTTGTAAATTCATTTATTCACTTGCTTGAGTCAGGCTTCCATTATTTTGTTTTTCTTATATCTACAGAAGGGAACAGGAATCAACCCCCTGGGCCCCTCCAGGCTGCATATTCACTACTTTTTCTTCTAAAGTGCCAAAATACTCAATTTGTATTTTCATCCTCAGCCTGCAAGGAAAATAAAGTAATGGAAAATTAACTCTAGTGAAAAATCTAGTGCATATAAGTGCAATATAATGAAGAAGATTTATTCTGAGCATCTAAAGATATGACTGCTAATTTCCGCTTCTGGGGCCCAGACTCTGAAAGTACCTTTCTTTTGGGGAATGGCTGTATGCCACTGGCTGATATCGCTGGCTGGTGGTGCCCATTTGCTGTTTATGGCCTGCCAGCTCTAACATTTTCCCATATTTACAAACAGCGTCCTTGACCTACTTTTGGAGACTAAGGTCTGATTCTCCTCTCAGACTGATTTTGAGACCAATATTTTTTTTATTGCATTTTTTGGAGTAACTACTGCTTCAAAGTGACGTGTAAAGCAGAAAGGAGAGAAGACAAGAAGACTAATGGAGGCAACAACTGGGATTTTGCTATGTGGTGTTTTTGGATCTGGACAGAGTTCCTGGTTCTCTGTCGTGCTGCTGCTATCAAGTTCCACACTTTTTTCTGCTGACTGTTCTGGATATTCACATTGCCTTATAATGCCATTGACAGATGCAATGATACATCCTGACGTTGGAAGAGTTGGGTTTAATTTTAGTACCTAGAAAACATCAGTGAAAAAGAAGTGAATTTTCACAGAACAGATTCAGGATATTGTCATTTCTTCTATGTTTATGAGAGGAAATGACCATCTTGCCCTGGATCAAATTTGCAGATGCTCCCTGGAACATTGTTCCTGATAAATTTGTAATGACAATGTCTCATTTTCCAAGCCTACATTTTCTTGGAAGAAGTAATATTGTTCTGGGCCATGGAAGTAATCTGCCTGGGTGGGAAAAGTAAAAATTATACTAAGAGAAAAAGATAATAGGATGTTTACAGAGACAATCCGCTTATGAAAAAAGAACGGGACCTGTGGGATTTCTCATTTCAAAGTTCTGCTGTATGAGATGTTGTTGTTTCACGTGGCTAAAATGTTAGCCATCGGACACCATCATCTCATAAACAAATCATAACGTAAAGATTAAAACTTAGACTATTTTTAAGATTACTGGTTTAAGAAAAACAACCATAATGGAAAAACAGTAGTGAAAAGAAATCAGACTCTTTGAGGTCATCTGCTTCTTCTTCCATTTTACAACATTTTAAAGCTCCTGTTAGGGAAACATACCTTTGGAGAAGCTCAGAAGTCCAGGATTTTATGAATTAACCCTGAGCATAAATTTTTAGTTATTTTTGAAAACTAAATACCAGCATGTTGTATTGATTTAAACAACACACTCACCTATAATACACTGTGCTGACCATGTAAGCAGACTTCATCATCATATCTCAAAACTAGCTCAAAACTAACAATCATCTCATCTCTTTACCCCTCTGTCGATTGCAGTCCTGCTGATTTACACCACCAATACATGAAATACTCCCATCTCAGTCATCTTAATTGAGAAAGCAGAAGCACAGGGATGATATTGGCTCAGGAAAATGGAGACCGGCAAGTATGAACTTTCCATTATTCTGGATGCTCGTTATAAATGTTTTTCCTCCTTTGAACTTTGACTTGTCATGGTTGGAAAATCATTACAGCAAGTAGCTGCAGATGCCATTCAGTGCATATTATATGACTATTGGGCTCCTCTTCTATATCTTTCATTATAATTTCAGCCAATCTGTGTAATCATTTCTAGTCAGTCTTATAACTTTTGTTTGCAAAAGATGGACTTCAGTGTCCATCCACTACGGCTTCCCTACAAGCATAATGGTGATGTGCCAAACCAAAATATAGTGCTAGATTCATTCTACTTTTCCTGCCACTTTACGGAAAGTCTATTTGCTCTCAAAATAGTTTACTGTTTCTGAAAAATGTTGGAGTGACAGAACTCCTGATACAAGTCTTCAACCACATAACAGAAAGAGCATGCTTGGGAGCAACACAGCCACACCACAATGTCCCTTCATCCTGATCTGTCTGTAATAAGCTTCTAGGAATGAGAGGGAATTCCGTTTCCATGCCCATTTAATTTTCACCTTCTCTGTTAGGACAGACAAGAAGGATGCTAATTTTGGACTTTCCAGCCTCTCTTTGTACGTGACGTGTGAAGTCTCATGACCTTAAGCTTATTGAATGAACCTGACAATGAATGACATGGAAAGGCTTAGGGCAGAACTGCAGTAGATTTCATTCAGTGGACATTCACAGAGGTCAAAGGAGACTGCAGGCTTGTTATGAGAAAAAAATATGGTACATTCTGTTTTGCACACTAGCATCCTTCATTTGACCAGGCCCATCTACATGTCTGTAGGTGGTTTGGCAGGGCTGGAAGAAGTCTATAAGACCTAGGCTTTTGCTTTGACATTTCTTTTTCTTAGCTCCTCCAAAGTATTCCTCTCCCAGCTGCTTTAGTCCTTCTACATACTACTTCTTTCCATGGCTGGTAATTTGACCAGAGTTACAAATATAAAAAAAAAAAATTCTCCAAATTATTGCTTTTTTTTGTTGATTGACCAGAGTTACAAATATAAAAAAAAAAAAAATCTCCAAATTATTGCTTTTTTTTGTTGGTGTTGTAATTTATTTCAGTCTCCTTGGATCACATAGGCAAGGCAGAAAAAGCAAATGCAATGACAAGAGAGAAAGAAATGGTTCTCTAATCAGAGATCCACCTCTAGCCACATACCTCTTCTGGGGAGAGAGGACAGGAGAGACTGATATAACATTGCAGAACCCATAACGGGCAACTGGTTTGCGAGCATAAGAAGCTGCACAATGGAAGGAAGTTATATTCCTATCTGATATCAGATGGAAATCTGTGAAAAAGGGTGTCTGCTTAGTCATACTGCATGTATCCAGTTTCCCTCTAGGAAACTGGCAGTAGTTACCAAGAGCAAGATAGATGCACGACCCAAAGGACACAAAATACTGTGTGATGCTGCTATTTGATTCTTTTCTAGTCTGCTTTCACTGATCGGTCAAATTAGGTCACTTCTGCAATGGAGAGTAAGAGACTAATTAACAGGCCATTCTTCTTGCAAACCATGATAAATCAGAAGGAACACCTGGAAGACCCCAGAGCTAATGGAGACCACACAAATTTTCCAGAAAAAGAGACATAGTGGCAAACTGAAAGCTAAGGGAGCCGCTCACACACAAGGGCAACAGCTCGGGAACTCAAGGAGATAGCAGTTAAAATACAAGTTAATTTGCTTCATGAATGGGACATCACCTGAACTGGGTCTTCAGCCTGAGTTTGATGGTATTTCATGTAAGACCAAAGCCAACACTTTTTTATTACTCTTGAAATTGAACCTTTTCCCCAATGCTCTCTTATGCTGGTAGATATTGGTAAAGTTAAAAGCACTAAATTGAGGTCATGGTACTCATGTGGAAATGGCTGGAAATGGAATAAAAATTACATTTAAAAAAATTTACATTATTTTGTGTTGTAATATTTGTTTTCTGAAAGTTATTTCAGTTATTGAGGTTCATCAGGAGAAAGTGATTACTTCTCATGTTATCTAAGGCCAAAAAATTGAAATTTTAGAAGTGTCAGAGCTGATAATCAGAAAAAAGTTAGCATCAAAGAAGTACTTAATTTTAGTATTTGAAATATTTTGAAATAACAATGCATCTTAATTTCAAAATTTTACAACTAAGTTTTAATTGAAAAAAAACCTAAAAAGTCACCCTAAAATTCCTTTTTCTAAAAACAGCTTCACTGTCAAGTTATTTTAATTTTACTTGTCATAATTTTTTCCGTGGTTGGACTGTAGTGATTCTTTACTGTTTACCATTATGTCTTTCTGTACCATCAATGCTTTTCTATCACAAGTCTCCCCTAGAACTGACAGTAGAGGTTAGTGAAATACTCTTCTCCTGCAGGATAATTCTTGGGTTTGTAAGTAAGTTGTCATATCTTATACAAAATCTATTCCTACATTTCTAGAATTTCTGATTACTTTCTCTGTTTTATAAATAGTTCAAAACACTCATGCCAAGTCTGCACAATACATTTCAAAAGGGTCAGTCAGTATCTGTTAGAATAAACGGAAGTGAAATTGTATTAAAACTCCTAAAAGGAAAAGATGTCTAATGAGCATGAAATTTTTATTTGGGGAATAGAAACTATGAAGACTGTAAAAAATTAGTGAAGTCAAAGCCAAAATATATCCAGAAACAGCATCCTGAAGAATCTGAAATATCTGTTTGGAAAACTACATGCAATCTTGTGTTAGGATTTAGTGGGCCAGAGTTGCCTGGTTGCTTCCTGGGGATTATTGACTGCAAGTCTCCAGTGTCTCACAGTGTCATGATTGCCACTTCTCTGTTTAGTTAATTGAAGATTTGAGTAACTCATGGTAAAGAGAGGCAAACACAAAGAGCAATTGTCTTGTGGTTGTTTTGCGGTGTGGACTTGAAGGGCCATACCCTTCGAATGAGTTAACACCTTGTCCCCAGAGTAAAGAAGGATAAAAATAAAGATCTGAACAGTATTGTTTCAGTTGAGTAAAATTAGAAGCCCTTTTTAACAGCTCTTGCTCTGCAGTGCTATTGTTAGAACTTGTTCACTGGCTGAAGTGCGCTGCATAATGCTACAGTATGTGCTCCCTCCTCAGCGTAAGAGCTCTTTGCTGATAGCTTTCTGGAGCCAAGAATGTGCCATATAAAATGAAGCAGCTATTAAAATGTGCATGAAAAAACAATTTGCTTTGTGCCTAGTTATACCTTCAAGGGTGATGTTTAATCAATGTATTTAATCTGAGTCTCTGTGTCTAATCAAGCACTAGAACACAAAATGGTTGTAAGCATAATAAAACTGTGGCAGTAGGAAAGCTGGTGGAGACAATTAGTGATTTGCTGAAAAGTGTGTGGGGATTGGAAGAGGGGAGGAGAGGGAGGGAGAAGGAGAAGAGTAGAGAAAAAATGGGAAACAGGATTCTCCTGTTATTCATTCAATTTGATTGTGGCTTTTGCACAATTTATGACAGCCAGTTGGGGTGGTCATCCAAAACTCTTTACAAGGAGGCAGGACTTTTGTACAAAATTTGCACGAACTGTAACACAGACACCGTGTTGATAGCAAACAACCAGGAACCTGAAACAAGAGCCCAACAAAGACCCTACTTCTTATAAACGTTTGTTAGAATAGAGAAATTTCTTTTTCCACCACTTTTTATTTAAACCACCATTTACATGTCTTAATAGACTAATCATGGTAGAATGAGTTCAAAAGCAGAAATTTCATCCCTGTATGCTTACATTTATTGACCTCGGCTCAACAATTACTATCAGATTTATGTCATTAGCAGACATTAACTTTTTGTTAATGGAAGTACTGCATGTACTATTGCTTCCTTCTTCCTTGCAAAAGGGTAGACTCTGCCATACGTTAGTAAGCTACAAAGTGTAAGGGAAAGACTTAGGAAGCTAAAAGAGATCATGCAGTCTTGGAAACACAGACAAAAATTCTAGGCATGGAAAAAATGTACATCCTTGCAGAAATTTATTCTCATTTCAGCATGAGTGGGATTTTCATGTCAGTAATTCTATATTGTTGCATGTACTGAGAGAAACCTGGGGATTTAAATAGGCCTCTAGAATCTTGAGACAAGAAAAAGAAAATATTTGGTGGGCTCCTAAGGAGATAATCTTCATAGTGACAACTAAAAGGAGAAGGAAAGCATCCAAACACCACCAACCCTTCCTTTCTCTGATCCTTTCCCTTCCATTGAACACTCCAAGTGATATTCTGTGACAGTATGAAGAACTACCAGGAACACAAATTACCTGCAAATTCCACAGGGAGTCAAAATTGCAGACTTCAAAGATGTATTTGGACCTACTAACATGCCTAAATGGACTTAAATGTCCATTCTGGCATCTGGTTTCAAGACCACGATCAGTCTTGCAGAAAACCCAGTCCGCTGCAATGCAGCCTGAATACAATCTTCCCTTTGGGGATTGCACAGGGATCGAGGATCTGGAAGCCCTAGTAGATGGCCTGAATCTCTCCTTGTTTTCTGAAATCTAGGCACATGGGTCTACCAAAGGGGCCACTATGTCATGGTGTTGCCTCAGAAGTCAAGCCAGGCCTTGGTCCTCTGGGCTGTTGAAAAGTCAGTGGAGAAGATGCAGGTAGACAGTCATTCCCACATAGCTCATTGATTCTCAGAGTTCTCACTGAAGGACCGGGATCTAATCGTATGTGTTTCTTACGTCAATAATATATCCCCTTCTGCCCCGTAAGACCCTTTAGTTTACTTTGAACTTTCTTTATATCAGATTTTTTTTGCAAGTGATAATTAAAACAGTAAGTACCTGTGTCTGGATTTAACTTTAGTAGAATTATTTTCAGAGAGATACAAATTACATTCCCCTTTTCTAAAAATAACATTGGTGGAGACCTTATATAGTCTCTGTCTAGTATTATAAGGCCTATACAACAAGCTTTGATTTCATCTATACAGAGGAATAACCTGGAAAAATTCAAGGGAAATGCAGTCACTGACTGGAGGAATTTCTAAGGCATTTGCCTCTCACTTACTGAAATGTGTTAGTCCTTGGACATGGTTCCTTCTTTGAATGTGGTAATACTTAGAGACTTGTGTTGCCTTTGATCACATACTTTAATCATAGAAATTAGAGATGGAACAGGCATATTCATTCATCTAGTCCATTTCCTGCCGCTGCAGGATTGGTCTGCAGTTTATTTTTGAGGGCTTTCTAGTGTTCACATTTCTCCCTGAGATCAATGGGAGTTCCTCACCCAGATCAAGGGCAGTGAATGGCTCATAACTTGTGAAACTCATACTGAATTGTATTTTGTACAATGTTGGGTTGTATAAGTGGTGGAAATAATAGAGTATTCTTCTCATACAGCTCGGAGCAAAGCATCTACTAGAGGACTAGGCATGGTTCATTTGTGCAGGTATTAGCTGAGCAGAAAGGAAAGGATATCACGATTATTTTTCTGTGCATTCAGAAACACAAGTGGCTTCCTGTGTGTGTCATCTGTCTTCTCTGTGCAATATTTTCAGTCAGCTCTTCATTCTTGATGTTTTTCTTTACATGGAGCTGATCAAGTTTTTCCTCACTGATTTTTTAAAATAAGAATACTAGATTAGTGTTTTGGTAAGTGAAAAAAGTATCGATTTTTAACCAGACAGACTGGTTGCTTTGTATTCCTGACATGTTGGCATTTAAGAAAGGATGGTCATGAAGTTTTGCATCTCCTATGGTGAAGTTTTAAGTTTTGGTCTTTGAAGAAATTCTTAATAATTTGCCTACTACCTATATTAGGGAAATTAAGATAGAAGTTTTGCCTTTGGATTTCTGGTAAAACAATATTGTCTAAGGCAATGATCATGCAGTAGGGGCTGTTTACACTTCTTTTTTATTACCAAATTTGTTATAATCCCTGAATATTTCCTCCACCCAACATTCCCCACATTAATTGTTGTTTCACCTCAGAAGGTTCTGATGATTTGCAATATTCCTCTGGCTTCCATGATACAGTCTATCTGGCATTTCCTTTTTAGTACAGTACTCTTCAAAGTAATTAAAATATACGCCACAACATGAAAAAGCCTGAATTCAGCTGTCAGGCATGTCTGCATATCATGGCACTGGTCCGACTGTAAGCTTCTTAAACGACGCCCTGCCACACAGTTCCACAAAATGGAAGATTGCCAAACAGTTTTTAATTCATATAATTTAAACTCGGTGGCATGAATGACTAACTGCGAAATACAGAAAACTGTCAAAAGAAGTCCAAATACTTGCTGAACTACAAAATCAAATGTGACTTTTCAGCTTCCTCTGTGGTTTGTAGTTAGCATTCATTATCGTGTAACAAAACATAGCATCTCTAGTACCTGCTACATATTTAACAGAGGTAGAAATAAAGCCCTCGTCCTGATCCAGAGCAGTGGGAACACTGCATTTTCGCCAACAGCAGAAGAAAGAAACATAATACGTAGTAGCAAACATGGAACTGCCCTTGCCCTAAATATATTTTAAGTGGGCATCTAATGAGCAGGACCAAAAGAATTCCATCGAGGAGGAAGTCTTAAAATAGTATGGTTGTGAGCTGAGCTGTACGAGGTATTTGGCTGGCTCTCAACCCACAGAAGGCAAAGTGTCACACAACAGCCTAGTGTTGCTGGGCGCAGGTCATTGTTAGTCCCCGCAGGAAAGGGATTAACTAGACAATTGCCTTTCTGCAGAGCAGAAACAAACTTCCACATTAATTGCTACCAGCCTCTTCCTGCTCCAGTAGGTTACTCTGGCTTCTTTCACTGCAAAGCCTTTGCCACTAGAGCGGACAGTACCTATGGGCACAGGAGGCGCTTCCCAATTAACTCTTTCTGTCTTTGCTCTTCTGCATTGCAACTTGATGCAACAACACTTGCCTTTTAGAGATAACAAAAGTACCTTAAGATTTACCAAAGAAAACCAGTTATTACTATTATGTACAGCACATCACTATTACTGCTGTAATATAGCATAAACTTAGGTTCAGCTCCAGTGTAAGGAAAGACCTGTGTTTTACCATGCCTTTTTCAAGAAAAGAAAATTTGTGTGATACTTGGCTTATTTTTTTCCACCTTAGCTTGAATTGCAATTGCAGGAATTGTCATCCTGGAGCAGACCAGTAAACCAGCTGAAGTGTGTTATCCTCCCTCCCTCCAGCTATAGTCCAGGCTAGATGCCACTCAGGACAGTGAGGCTGCATGCCTGCAGAAATGCATATTTTCTACCTCTTAGCTCATTGACAACTTACAGACAGAAGCCTGTGTTTTACCTATGTGCCAAGGCACAAGATTTTTGTAGTTTAGGTTAGTATTACCTTGCTGTTGCTGAAGAGCTGGCATCTGGGCATGGAGAGTTTTTCTCTCATTCCTGTTTTAAAAAGACTGATGTTGCACTTTTATCTCCATCTGAGGTGGGGAGAAGGGCATAGTCCAATCTAATCTTGTTTCATTTCGTGATTTTTCTCTGTATTCACTTTGGTAAGACTGAGTGTGTCTGAAACCAAGGTTATTATTAACGTCTTTTGCTATCAATTCTAGCAAAACTTCTAGTTACTCATAACGGTACATGGAGTATTTAAAGATTTACCTTTTCTGTCTACTCTCCTGCCTCCTTCATATACACTTATAGCTTTTTTGCAAATATTATGACTTCTTCCTGTGTAGATATGTAAAAATATTGCATTTCCCAGTCATCCTGCTATTAAAATTTGCCCCTTTGTGGATCCAGGTATTTCCTACATTTTCTGGATTCTCACTGTCCCTCCGAGCAGGTTTTTGCTCACTGTGTCATCCTCCTTCCTAGCAATGTTGCACTTCTTGAATCTCTCCTGTCATACCTTCAGAGATTCTCATAGCCTTTTGCATCCTTCAGTGTTTTTCACTAATGCTTATGGTGTTTTACTAATGTTTATGCAAATTCGTCGGTCTGCATCAAACTTCACTCCTTACTTTCATACTGCTCTGTACGTCATCTGTGCTCATTCACAGCCTGGGGGAATGGGTATTATTATTTCCAAGGGTTCAAATGATGTGATCGCAATTACACATTTGGGGAAACACTCATGGTTTTATGTATCAAGCACCTTTCCTCCTATCTCTCAGAAATATGTGACCTACCCAAGCTCCCACTGTACAGTTCCCTTCCTAGTGAGGTCACCACTGGGAGGGACAACAAGAAACAGGAAAAACTGAAAGCCCATAGAAAGCTCCTCACTGAAACTCATTGTACACCACACTCAGGCACTGTAAAGTATGAACTTTTTACCTGAAATCTTATTAATATATTCAGTAAAGAACACAAAACCTTGATTATCTCCTGAAAGTGTTTGCATGTGTTGCCTGAAGTGTGTACACTGAACCTGATACTTCAGGGGAGGAAAAATATCCCATTTGGGCACATGATCATCTATACAGTGCTGCAAACATTGGGATATATTTCTTGTTACACTATTATTGTACACTATTATTTATGATTATTATATTGCAGTTCTCACTGGTAGCAGTGTATAACCTGTTTTTAAACCAGTTAGTTAGAAAATACTTGTTAATCACAGTTTAGAAAATGGAATTAATGACTGAAAATATGAATGTCTGGATGTCTGATAAAGCTTTCACTCTACTGTGATTATTTTGCTCTGAAACTGAAACCTGCAGAAATTGCTAATTTTTTTCTTTTCCTATAGAAACATGTAGTATTTTTAGCTCTTTAATTATTTGTAACTGCATGATCTTCTGAGTGCTCTATTTTCTAAGCACAAAATTGATTTTCTACGTGTATGCTAGTGTGCTGGTTTTGGTTGAGGTAGAGTTAATTTTCTTCTTAGTAGCTAATATGGAGCTATGTTTTGGATTTGTGCTGAAAACAATGATGATAATACAGAAATGTTTTAGTTATTGCTGGGCAGTGCTTACACAGAGTCAAAGCCTTTTCTACTTCTCACACCATCCCACCACCAAGTAGGTTGGGGGTGCACAAGAAGCTGGGAGGGGACACAGCTGGGACAGCTGACCCCAGCTGACCAAAGGGATATTCCATACCATGATGCCATGCTCATCACATAAAGTTTGAGGAAGAATCATAGAATCTTTGGGTTGGAAGTGACCTTTAAAAGTCATCTAGTCCAACCCCCCTTCAATGACCAGGGACATCTTCAACTAGATCAGGTTGCTCCAACCTGACCTTGAACGTTGCCAGGGACGGGGCGTCTACCACCTCTCTGGGCAACCTGTGCCAATGTTTCACCACCCTTATGGTGAAAAATTGCTTCCTTATATGTAGCCTAAATCTACCCTCTTTTAGTTCAAAAACATTACCCCTTGTCCTATTGCAACAGGTTCTGATAAAATGTTCATCCCCATCTTTCTGATAAGCATCGTTTAAGTACTGGAAGGCTGCAATAAGGTCTCCCTGGAGCCTTCTCTTCTCCATGCTGAGCAACGCCAACTTGCTCAGCCTTTCTTCAGAGGAGATGTGTTCCATGATCCCTCTGATCATTTTAGTGGCCGCCTTCTGGACCTGTTCCAACAGGTCCATGTCTCTCCTGTGCTGAGGGCTCCAGAGCTGGACGCAGTACTCCAGGTGGGGTCTTACCAGAGCGGAGTTAAGGGGCAGAATCACCTCCCTCGACTGCTGGCCACGCTTCTTTTGATGCAGCCCAGGATACAGTTGGCCTTGTGGGCTTAGTGCACATTGTCAGCTCATATCCAGCTTTTCATCCACCAGTACCACCAAGTCCTTCTCAGCAGGGCTGCTCTCAATCCCTTTAAGTCCCATCCTGTATTGATCCTGGGGGTTGCCCCAACCCAGGTGCAGGATCCTGTGTTGGCCTTGTTGAACCTAATGAAGTTCACACAGGCCCATTCCTAAAGCTTGTCCAGGTCCCTCTGTATGGCAACCCGTCCCTCAGGCATGTCAGCTGCATCACTGAGCTTGGTGTCGCCTGCAAACTTGCTGAAGGTGCACTCAATTCCACTCTCTATGTCATTGATGAAGATGTTAAAGGGTGCTGGTCCATATACAGAGCTCTGCAGGACACCACTCAGGTGCCCAGATCCCTATCTGGACATTGAGCCGTTGACCACTACCCTCTGGATGCGACCATCCAACCAATTCCTCATCCATCCAACAGTCCACCCATCAAATCCATCTCTCTCTAATTTCGAGAGAAGGATGTTGTGGGGGACTGTGTCAAAGGACTTACAGAAGTCCAGATAGACGACATCCGTAGCTCTTCCCTTGTCTACTAATGTGGTCACTCCATCATAGAAGGCCACTAGGTTGGTCAGGCATGACTTGCCCTTGCTGAAGCCACGCTGGCTGTCTTGAATCACCTCCCTGTCTTCCATGTGCAGATCTGTTCCATCATCTTCCCAGGCACAGAGATGAGGCTGACGGGTCGGTAGTTCCCAGGGTCCTCTTTGCTACCTTTTTTTAAAATGGGTGCAATGTTTCCCTTTTAAAATATCATGGAGACTGGCTTGGCAACTACATCAGCCAATTCCCTCAGGACTCTGGGATGCATCTCATGAGGTCCCATAGACTTGTGCATGCTTGAGTTCCTCAGGCGGTCATGAACCTGATCTTCTCTGACAGTGGGAGGTACCTTGCTCCTCCAGTCCCCATCTTGCAGGCCATCCACAAGATAGGTGTGGGAAGAGACACTGCCCATGAAGACTGAGGCAAAGAAGTTGTTGAGTACCTCAGCCTTCTCCTCATCCATTGCCAGTCTTGCTCATGAATGGGGGTACGCTTCTTTGACCTTCCTTTTCTGGCTGATATACCTGTAGAAGCTCTTCTTATTATTCTTTGCATCCCTTGCCAAGTTCAGCTCCAGCTGTGCCTTGGCCTTCCTGACCCCATCTCTACACAACTGGGCAGCGTCCCTGCACTCATCCCGGGTTACCTGTCCCTGCTTCTGCTGCCTGTGCATTTCCTTCTCGCCCTTTAGTTTGACCAGCAGGTCTCCGCTCAGCCATGATGGTCTCTAGCCTCCCTTTCTTGAGAAGAAAGAAGGGGGGGACATTTGGAGTGATGGCGTCTGTCTTCCCAAGAAACCATTATGCGTGATCGAGACCTGTTTTCCTAGAGATGGCTGAACACCTGCCTGCCCATGGGGAGTAGTGAATGAATTCCTTGTTTTGCTTTGCTTGCGTGCCTGGCTGTTGCTTTACCTGTTAAACTGTCTTTATCTCAACCCACGAGTTTTCTCATTTTTACCTTTCGGATTCTCTCCCTCATTCTGCCATGGGGGGAGTGAGTGAGTGGCTGTGTGGTGTTTAATTGCTGGCTGGGGTTAAACCACAACAGCTAGCATGAAGCATTAGTTCCTGTGCAGAGGAAGGCATTCAGTTTCTGTATCATAACAACTTTGTCAGTTTAGTGAATATTATTAGTGGAGCACAAACCCATGCACAATTAGGAATCTGTTTTTCTTAGTATTATAACTGCTTTACAGGACCACATAGAAAATAATCAGAGAGCCCTAATAATTTATTTCCAGTGAAATTTTTTTTGAAAGATGGAACTGTTCCCAGGACTACCTCTAAACAATGATACTGTTATTTAATTAGAGTAGATCTTTGGGTGCTGATATGATTTATCCCTTAGCCATGAATTCATTGATGTATTGATTTTAGTCATTATATTTACAAGTTAAAAAACCATGAATACAGCACTGCAGTTTCTCATAGGATCTTCAGTGCCACATTCAGCTACAAATCTTTTCATTCTTTGGTCAAAGTTCAAGCACATGATCATAATGTAGGTGTGTCAAGGGGCTGCCAGTGGCCCCAAGCAGACACTTTATTTCTGGCCTATCCTGAGGAACTATTAGTCTCGTTCCTATTATCATGGGCAAAACTCTGTGATGTCCTTTTGCTTACTGAACAGGATATCCTAGTGTTGAAGTCTACATAGATACATGTGCGTATGTGTACATACATACATTCATATACATATACATATGTGTGTATGTGTGTGTGTATATATATATTGCCGTTGCTGCTGGAGCACTAGAAATATGAAATAGCATGTACTCCTGAAATGCTCCTTACAAAATGGCTTTGGATGAACAATTGGAAAAAGCCAAACACCTTGTGTGGTTTAAAAAGAGCAGAAGAAAGAGTACTTGGCAAAAGTGAGTGTAGTATGCCCTTTTCCTGTTCCCCAGAGCACCGGCTGTCATCAGTGGGCTTGTGGGAGAAAGCAAGACTGTGTTTAAGTGGCTGATTTGCAGGGCAGAATCAGTCTTCAAACACACATGCAACTGTAGAGAAGCCAGTATCTCCTCAGCACTTTGTCTTGCCCATTCCAGATGCTATACAATATGAGATTTTTTCTTTTCTTTCTTGGATCTCAAGAAATCCCTGCGGTCAGGTCTCTGTAACCTTTAACTTGACCATGGCCACCAGATGAATGCTTTGCACTGAAGGGAAGTCTGCAGCAGAAACCAATTGCCTGGCCCTTCCTTCTGAGTTCCAAAGAGAGAACTGATCTTTCTGTAAGTAAATGAAGAGACGATAGGAGATATAAGTGAACTTGTGTTAAAGCATTTGATACACTAGGTGATGAGCCTTTTCTGTAAAGATTAATTCATATTAGCTTGTATAAGAAAATTATCACATGGATAACAAACCAATGGAAACCAAAATGTGGCAAAGTTTCTAATTCTGGTACAGAACAATTTAAAGACTGTTTTTTATTTTCAGCTTTATTAATGGATCAGCAGAGAGGCTAAAGAGAAACCCATTAGAATGAATGCATTAGAGAGAATTGTGTGAAAGTTATTGAGGACAGAGATTAAAAAAAAATATGAACAAGCCATGTTAAAAACCTTCCCTGAAAGAAATTATTATTGGACCATTTAAACTGATTTTTAAAATGAATTCAGGAAGTTTTTTTAAAAATTATTGTTATGGATCAGATTAAGGGAAAGCTCTAGGGCTAAGCTTCTGTTTTTTTCTTTTTGCTTTCCTCCGAACAGTGGGTGTGGTCTGTCAGCTCCTAAGGTCTTTCTCTACCAAATTCACTGCTCTTGCAGGTCCTCTGGACAGCAGGAAATATTCTAGAAATTGTTTTTCACATTTACAATTGGTTTTAAGTTTGTTAGAGGTCAATGAAGTTATTTTATGGCCTGTAAAGTAAGGGGAAGGGGATATAGGATCAGCGCTCTGTGGACTTTCATAATTGAAACGCCTCAGACTACGGAGGGCAGAATTCAGTGCCCCTTGTGACCCTCACGAGTCTCGCGTTCCTGTTGCCAGCCCAAGGGTTATCAGTAAGAAGGTCTATTTACACTGGGTTAAAATGAAAGTAAGACTCCTTTATTGAAGGGAGCCTTTCCAGCATTAATTAATCTAACAAATTGATTCTATGTTTTGTCAAACTTTGAAGCATGTCACGATCTCCTGATAATCTAAGACACGAGTTTCAAAATGAAATAATAGTCTTTTGTTCTAGTCAAGTCTTATGGAGAATGGTGCATGAGCAGCAGGCAGACATGATGTGTCTTGTTGCAGATCTGAGAGCTCAGAAAACCCCAGAACCAAGCCTGTACCACCACAGCCCTAGAACTGAAATGTGCCACATGTTACCTCTGACACTGCAGGGCAGAGTGGAGAAGGAGGAGGCAGCGAGATGGCAGAAAGAGCATGTGGGCACCAGCCGCTCACCACCTGGCTCTGTTGCTGCCTTGGGAGCTGGAAGGGAGAAATTCTCATCTGAATCTACATTTTGTCCCAGATATATGCCACCAAGAAATCACTAACTTGAGAGAAGATGCTGTCAGCTTCTACCTACATCATTTGGCATAAAAGGTTGCTAATGAGCACTCTCCTGGACTCTCTGAGCCCCACTGGATACCATGACACTCAGTAGATACATGGTACTTATTGCTGACCATAATTTGTACAACTGCAGTGATCTATTGCCTCAGAGTACCTCATAGTTTCTGATATTTCGGTTTCTGAGAAGTTATCTAGTTAGTGCCAGTAATCACGGCCATTCCACTGATGACAAACTTCAATTAAATTGAATGTGGTTGCAGTCTGTTACACCTGGCTAAATATTAGCACTATTAAATAGGATGAAAATGTTCTTTTTTGTAATGATGTCTGAGTTCAAGCTAATCCACTCTAGATATTGCTGAAATTTCTCCATGTAGGTTGCACAGATTACTACTTAATAATTGCTGCTTAGACATTGGCTGTTGGAACAAAATTACTAAAATTACTATTTTTTCTGGGCCATTCCACTGATGACAAACTTCAATTAAATTGAATGTGGTTACAGTCTGTTACACCTGGCTAAATATTAGCACTATTAAATAGGATGAAAATGTTCTTTTTTGTAATGATGTCTGAGTTCAAGCTAATCCACTCTAGATATTGCTGAAATTTCTCCATGTAGGTTGCACAGATTACTACTTAATAATTTGCTGCTTAGATATTGGCTGTTGGAACAAAATTACTATTTTTTTCTGAGATCCTGACTGTTACAGTGCTGTGGTACTGAATTTAAGTACTTGACATCAGAATATTAGCTTTGAGTACACTTCAGCATTGCGCTCAAGGCTAACTAAAGTTGATTGCTTAATATAGGTCCTTTATACATGTCTGTGTAAGGAAAAAAGCTTTGGGAACTTATAAGATACAATTTAAAATGCCTAGAGGAATTTAAAATTACAATAAATAAACCATATTACATATATGTTAGTATTTTGACAGGACTGATCTAAATAAACAATAAAAGGATTTTTTGATATAGTAATTTTAAATTATTAGTCCTATGTGTTGAAAAGTGTTGCCTTTGCCAAGATGCACCGATTTTTTATCTTTTTTTTTTCTAGATAATAGTAAAAATCTATCTAGATTTTTCTCACAGCAGTGTCCCAAAATTCACCCTTCAATTTTTTTTCCCTTAGAAGTCCCAACAGATCTTTCAAAGCCTACGTGAAGGGCTAGATTGTGATGTCCTTGGCCGTAATGACTGATTCAGTTTTTTACTTCCAGATTCTAGTCTGAATCTACATCCTGTAGGTGTGCGTAGAAAGGAGCTATTAAGTATGAATTAGGAGTTTTCTGAAGTGACTGGGGCTTTACAGTAAATATGCCAATTCAGGTTATCCAAATTCATCAGGTTGGAACACTTACCATTCCAATTGTAGTAAAGAATACTAACAATAAATAGCAAGACACAGCAGCATTCAAATTACTATTCAATACTTCAAAGGTAGTAAGCTGTGAGGCACTGTGCCAAAGATCCAGGAAGAGTGGGTTTTCTGAGCATGAATTATTGCACCATAATTCATGCGCCAAAGATCCAGGAAGAGTGGGTTTTCTGAGTGTGAATTATTGCACCATAATTCATGTGCTGGTATACAATGCAGAACTTGTAAGATCATTAGGCAAATGAGCTTTCAGATATTGCTAAATCAAATGCTAGGTTGATAACGTAGTGTGGTAGATTGGGGTTCCTCCTCCTTTTCAATTTATGGCAAAAATAGAGGACAAATTAGCTTTACCAACAGTAGAGAATGAACCTTTTGTGTCTGGACTTGCATGGTTTAACAGATGAGTTTAGGTGAAACCCTCAGGCTGTAGACATTGCTGGAGGACAGCAACTTTGGAAGTTGAATCTAAATTTGGTAATTTGACATTGTTAACATAGAAATCCTATAGGCTTTCAGTATTAAGTGTAAACAAAAAACTTTGCCAGTGGACAGCTGTGACAGAAGCTTTATAACTTAGCCAAACGCAATGGTATCTAGCCTATCTTTAAAGGAACCTTTTGGTCTTAAGCTCAAAAATTTTGAAGCCTTCTTGATGCCCGAGTTCTGTAGCTTTTATGAATAGAAGCATAAGCAAGTGGTACCAAACTTATGACTGCAGTCACATCTTTTTACTCTGATGAAGCAAATTCAAACTATTGTCCTGCATGCTTCCAACTGGAAGAGAGAAAGTCAGTCATGATGTCCCGTCAAAACAGACAAAACCTCCACTTATTACACATTAAGTCTGTTTTGACTGCATATTTTCTCTGTGTTTGGACATAAAGGCCTATATCCTTAAAGGTATTTATGAACCTAACTTCTGCACAGGTACCTAATTTCTCATAAAATTAGGCACTGGTATTTTAGAGCTTATGGTGTTCATCATCTAAGTGTTAAGAAGAGCTGAACCAGTAGCAACATAAAGCTCTGCCTCAGTGTTTTGCTTCTCTGTACCTGAGCTGGTCTTTAACTGCAGCCTTTCTATTGTGGAAATAATTTTGGAAGCTTGTTAAAGAAGAACTTCCTTTGAAAGCATGATTCTTAGAGAGGTGGTTATATAAAAAAGTCATTTTTGACTGAAAAGATCCTTGTCCTCTAGCTGATCATGCTGGTAAGATCTTTGTTCACATTTCTTTGTGTTAACTATTTTCACTAGAGCATCCTGCAAGAGATCTCTCTCTCTACAATGCAGTTGGCAACAAATTGACCACACTGTTTGAAAGGCAATATGCAGGATCACTGATAAAGACTGATGTTTCTCAGGTCTCATATGTCCCTGCCCAACTGAGTGGCACGGACCAGAGTTTTGCACGCTCACAGAGCAAGGACACAGTTCTCAGAGATGAGGTGCCTCTGCTTGGTTGAATTTAACCTTTTGCATGTGGAGAATAAATAGGTACATGAAGCAATAATTTTTATTTTCTCATTCACCTTCCAATTATCTTCTTTCAGACTTCAAGAGACTGGCAGAAACATTCCTCTTCCCCTCCTTTTCAGAAGGTTTGCATTTGCCAGAAAAAACAGAATTTGACATTTTACCAATGTAACTGAGGGAGAAAATGGCAAAATTAAAACAAGTCTAGGTTCATTCAGAGGCTACACTGATACTCGAGGGCAAAGAAAAACGTTATTCAACAGGAACTTGAAGTACATAAAGCAATAAGCCCAAGGTCCCTAACAAAAGCTTCTGGCACTGACAGAGTTTAAATGGTAAGGTTTAATAAATATGTGATTAATTAAATTGGACCAGATTTTGCTATAGAATGTTCTGAAGTGTTCAGAAACTTTCCACTGTCCCCTTTTACAAATTTTAGTCACAGAAACTGAAACAGCTATATTATTTCAGTAGCTGGAATATGAATATAGTCAAGAAGAATGGTCCACTAATTAAGGTATCTTTTGGGAAATTGAGAGACTGGATGTTTACACCTCAAAGTTCAACTGTCAGTGAGAAGAAAGTGGTAACAAAAATATAGGAGTGATTTAGATCACTCAATCATGGTATTCTTATGAAAATTGTTGCCTGTAGAGGCTGTCACTCACAGTCCTGAGAGAGGATCTATCTTTTCTCATCTCAACGGGACAATTTTCCTTGTTATACTTGGTATTATTATTCATGAAAGGATTAAAAAGGGTATACCTACAATTTATGTGTTGAAAGCATAATTTGAAACACCTTCATGTAACATCTCTGTTCCTTTTTTCCTCACCAGTAAGGAACAGGTATCTGAACTAGCAAAGCAGCCGCTATAACATTATTGAGTATCTTTTGAGAATACTAAGAGATAAGTGATGTCCTGGAGGAGCAGAGGAGAAAGAAATATAGTGTCTGTCTTTAAGCAGAGAGGGAAAGAAGACTTGAAAAATTAAATCCAGCTGGCCTCATATCAATACTGGGAAAGATACTGAAACAATTTACTGAGCAGTCAATTATAAGTACTTATGGATGATAAGAAAAAGCCAATATGGATTTATCAGGGAAAAGAATGTCAAGTAATTCTAATTACTTTCTTTGACAAGGTAACTGTCCTTGTGAATAAAAGGGTGCAGTAGGTACAATATATATTAATCTTGCATTTTGATCCATCCTCATATAACCTTCTCACAAGCAAATTAAAGAAAAATTACCTAAATGAAAGTACGACAAAGTGTCTGAAAATCAGTGTTTGGGAACAGGTGTGAGTAGTTCACTACTAAAATGGGTAGCTGGTAAATCTATTCTGGTCAGTGTTTTGGATGATTGTATAGGCTGTCATTACAAATTCTTGTGTGTCCTGAGAGTGAGGGAGATTGTAAGTGCTTTTAAGACATAACTGAATTTAAAAATTACTGTGAAAAATTGGAAGAATGATCTGAAACCACTGAAATGAGATTCAATAATGATTAGTGGGAAGTGCTGTTTCCAGGGCAGGAAAATCACACACACAGATACAGAGCAGGGAGTAACAGGCCAGACAGCAGTGCTGCAGAGAAGGAGTTGAGGGTGATAGGAGTACAGACCAAGTATGACTCAATAATATAATGTCTTTTTTGGAACAGCAACTTTATTCTGTGGTGAATTAAAAGAAATGCCATGTGTCAGGCAGAGGTAGGAGTTCCATCCTACTTGGCACTTCGAGGTCTCTACTGGGGAACTTGACCCAACTTTGGGCACCACTTTTTCTGAGGGATGTAGACAAATTGGCGAGTGTCCAGAAGAGAGCAACAGGAATGATAAGCGGTTTAGAAAACATGACCTATGAGGAAAGATTGAAGGAATTGGGTTTGTTTAGTCTACAACAGAAGAGCCTGAGAGGGACATGATAACAGTCTTCAAGTATGTAGAAGGTTGTTGTAAAGAAGACAGTGATCAATTATACTCCAAGTCCACTGACAAAGCACAAAAAAAGGATTACTTTAATTTGAAATAAAGTAGGTTAAGGTTAAATATTGAACCCCCCCCCCCCCAAAATCAAAATCCTTTTACCCCTCTGAGGATAACTGAGCACTTGAACAAGGTACATAGGAAGTTTCAAGAGTTTTTAAAGAATTAATGAATAAAATAAATATGGACCAGGGAAAATACAGGTATTTTCAAATTTCAGGGATGAACTAGATAAAGTACTGGGGCTCCTTTTATCCTATATTATCTGATTTCTATGAAATATGGAAAAATCTGCTCTGCAAAAGAGTTACCTGACCCTCAGCTTCAGCAATGTCAGAATTAATGAGTTTCCTAGATTATGCTAGGGTCATTTACTTTAATTGCACATCCGAATTTGTCTTCTGGTTTTGTCTCTGAAAAAGAAGGTACAGTGGTTTAAAAGAATTGCAAGTACTTATTTAAAGAAAAAACCCAAAATCAAACCTGTGTAGTTGGTAATAGTAAGCCATTACTACCAATGTTATCAAAAGTTTTTTATGAAGTTAAGTAAATGAGACCTTTAAAGTCTTAAGCTTATCTCTTAAAGTAGAAAGGGCATCAGTGACCTAGTGGGTGTACTTATTTCCCAGAGAGCATTAACTTATTTTTCTGTTTCTGGTATACTCATAACTATGGAATTGTCCCTCTAGAATATCAAATATGAAAAAAAATCATAATCATCATCTGATCTTCCCAGCACGTTAGCAAGGAAGATATCAGTGAAGGTGAGCTAAACCTAGATTGTGTATTGTGGAAACTGATAGTCGGATATTCCCTTCTGCTGAATCTGCTTTGAGAGTACTGTTCCAGCAAAGAGATGGCAGGACAAGTGAGAAAAGATAGCATCTGAAACCACCACAGGACGACCTGCCAGGGCTAAGCTGCCAAAAGCTTATGGCTGAGTTCTTGCCATAGGTTCAGGCAGTATAAAACCAAGGTGTCTAATTCTCTTTTTTTGCTAGTTTTGCATCATTCAGTACAGTTATTTGTAATTTATAATACTGCGCTTAATTTCAACTAAGGTTAGCTAAGGAAAAGGAGATGATACTTAATTTGTCACAGGGTAATACCTACAGATGGGACTGAAAGGGACCTCCTGGGTCACAGAATCCAGCCCCCTGTTACTGCAAATTATCAGGTCTATTTAATGACAGCTGTCTTAAAACTCACTATGAACAGCAGTAAGAAGCTGAGCTAAGTGCATGTCTAGTATTTCCCAACTGTGACTACTGGTCAAAAGCAGGGAAGGAAGTGATAGACACTTAAATGAATGTTTCTCATTTCTAGGTTGTTACATTAAATGAATGAAATTATTGGAGGGAGCCAACTAAAAGGGGTTAGGAAAGCATCTCAATAAACAACAAATAACGGGCATGAGAAGGAAAGTTTTGTTTATAGCTGAGGTGTCTGACATCATTTGGTCTCAGCAATCCATTTATATTCGTGATTGCAAGTATGTGCATGAAATTACAACCAGAGTGGGTACAATTTTGGTTAAAAATGCTTTTCAGATTTTTCAGGTATGTTTGCATAAACTTTCCATCTAATCTGGATGGGGTCCTCTATTATTTAACTTCTCTCATGTTTTACCTGCTTAAAATGCTGTATCTACACTTCCTCACCCTCTGGGGATTATGAAACCCTTAGTAGATATAGCGTCTATATAGGGTATCACTGACAAAAGAGTCAGTAATTAAAAGTGGTCTCCAACCTTGAGCTAGTATAAGGCCTCCCCCTTTCCAGTGCCCTCCTAAAGGTCTACTTTAGCCTACCTATGAGAAATCAGCCATTTACAAATGATGAGGTGGTTACAGTTACAATTTATCTATAGCAAAAGAGCACAATAATATTGCATCCTCAATTCAGAGACACAGACTTAAACTTTGTCTATTTTAACCTGCAAGCTCCACTTGTCTTTTACCTCATGTATTACGGAGTATTGCAAAACTGCTAGACATGACATTGCTGGAGGAGCTGGTTTTTCAGTTATATTGAAATCATTGCACTTACCCACCACGATCCTGAAAGCATCCCTCAGACACCATGCTGGAGTAGGTGTCCTCGTGGACTTTCAGCTCTCACCTTTCTGACCCTGCTTTAAACCCCTCACTGACTCACATATTTCAACTCCTTTCATTGTCTGTTCCTTGGTCACTATCCTAGGGCCACTGTTCTCTACATGCCCGTATCCACACTTTTCCTTGAGTGTACTGTATTCTTCCTCCAAGTTTAGCTGGCATTCCTTCCCCCCACATGGACTGCAAAACATCTCTCCCTTGTAAAGAGATAGCACCATATCCCATAGCCAGGTCTGCTAATCCTCATCACATGGCATGGTTAAGGAATAGGCATCAGCGTTATTCATGACATTTTCCTTTTACATGCTGTTTGGCATAACCTTCTTCACCCCAAGAAGTCATACCCAGAAGGTCTTCAAGTATCTGAGATACTATAGCTATGTTTATGCTGATAAATATGTCATGGACCATTCTCTTGCCCCTGTCACACTGGATATGGTGCTATGTCTCCTCTGAGCATATGGTTTCCCAGTGGATCTGAGATATAACCATTACTCTAAGTGTATTCTTTTCAGGTACGTTCAGTAAGGTGAGGGCTAAGTTTCTGCCCATCAGAATCAGGGTTTCACAGTGTGAAAATTGTGGGCTTGTGTTGCATGTCTTGGTGCAAAGATGTGTAGAGAGTATCTGCCTGTGCAGAGAGTATTAGAGGACAGTACAGACAGTACAGAATCTGTTGTACTCTCACCCACATTACCTGCTGGGGCTGCTCCTTGCCACATGTGTTCTCCCATCATTCATGCCTGGGCATTATTATTGAAACCTGGCAGTTGGCACAGGCCAAAACAGGGCCAGAAGAGGTACTAATAAATAAGCAAAATGAATGATAATAGTCCAATAATCAAGTTCCCTCTCTGGCCCTGATTTATTTAACAGTATAGATATAGTCTATGGTTTGGACGTGCTGTACAAAGCATTATCTGTTTTATTTTTGCTCTAATGTACTAAGGCAATGTGTAACATATCAGACACTAACATTTTTTAAGATATTTTCAGCCACCAGATTTTTTTTATGACAGTAATAACAATAATTAAGAAATGAGTGCCAAAATGAAGCTCATGTTTTGCATGTTATAACTATTCTCCAAATCAGGCAAATGTCCCGTGCTAGGAAATAAGAACCAAAGGGTGGCAGAGTTCATGGACCGTAACCCTTGCTTTGAGCTGGAGACCTCTCTAGACATGTTTATTATAATTTTGTACTGATTCAACTGCAGGTTTAGCAGCAAACTAAAAAGCTGTCTTGTTTAAAGGAAGATGTAACTCATTTTATGAACAAGAACCGCAAACAGCTGCTTCCATATGTTGCTACTATCGGGACAAATTCTTTGTTAAATAGCATCTTTAAGATTAAACTGTGTGCTGAAAATAAACACAACAAAAGCGTGAGATGATTGAGAAGAACAGTGACCCACTCCAGGAGAAAATACACTTTGTTTCAGTTGGTGATGACTCTGCATGACCCAGACAGAGCGTTCTAACATTGTCTATCGTTGCATTCTGCACTATTTTGACATATAATATAAATGCCTGTGATAAGGGGTAAAAGGCACATTGGCCCATCTGTGCTAGTTTTAAACCTGTTTGTCCTACTTTATTTTGGGATGTTCTAACCTCCTTTTATTTTTTAAAGTGAATTTTTAACATAGTTTGGACCTACTTCTGCTTTCTGTTGTATCTCTATTAGAAAATTCTTTAAGTGCAACCCTCTGTCAGCCAGATTGAAACACAGTTCACGAAGGTGTCATCATACTCTCTTTGAAGTTGAAGGGAGATGCATCTGTGTTGAATGAGAGCAGGATCAAATCACCTAAGCAAATGGTTGGCTATTCAGGTGGTCCCAAGGAAGCTAAATATGGTTTGAGACCTTCCGTAAAGGACACAAATCTCTGGCTTCAGTTTTAATGGCGAAGTATCTTCTCTTCATAACAGCTGAAGCGTGAATCTCCTGCCCTCATTCTCATGTCCCCAGATTTACTCTTACCCTTACAGATCTTTCTTCTCTAACAAATGCATAGAGAAAAGTGAGATTTGCAAGCTCAGTTAGGGCTGTCTAGTTCTCGCAGTCTGCTCCTAGTAACCTCTGATCACCTGCTCCTTGCTATACTTTCACGCTAGTGTCTCTTCTTGAGTTTCTATGCCTTGCTTCAAAGGGTTTTGTAACACAGCCTAAGGAATCATCTATGTTTGGCATGTAATGTGCTATCACTTATCAATCATTAAATGTCATTTATATGCACATCTTTTATGCAGGGAAAACTTTGCTTCAAAACTGCTGCTTGAAAATTAACTGAAGAAGGTGTAGGGGGGCTAGTGTATGATTATAGATGCTTGCCCAAAAATATACACATGCCAATTAATGAAGTTTCATGATTTTTTTCCCAGGCATTTTCAATAGAGAATTAAATTTGCTTTTGTATTATTGGCTTGCAATATTTTCATGATATGAAAAACTTTTCTTTTACTTTTGCAGGTATATGTTTACTTTTTGGGATGGATGGATGGATGGATGGATGGATGGATGGATGGATGGATGGATGGGAAATCTTGAAAAGATGAGCCACCTACTGACAGTGCAAAGAGCCTGAAATAGTAGCTTTCATGGGTCTGACTTCCCATTTCAGCATCACACTGATTCCTACTGTGGCACCCATCTCAGCACAGCATGCTGGAAGGTTTCTTCAAGTCCCTCCCAACCCCACATTTCTACCAATGCATGATTTCAGAAATGACTTCAGGCACAGTATGTTGCTGGGTTACAGGAATCCCCTCTTTGAGTGTGTTAAAGGCACTACTCTGCAGCCATTCAGCCTTAGCCACAGTATTCAATCGTTTTTAGGATGATCACAGGCGGCATATTTATTACTGTGGGTTATGTCATCTGCCGTCTTCTGTTTTGCCAGATTTTGGTTCTTAATCATCTCAGTCTTTCTGTGTGTTGTATCTGTGCAATCGAATGCATGCCGTTTACACTCCTCCTATCTGAACTGAGAACACACATTTCAGGCTTGTATATATCCAAGCAAAGTGAGCAAAGGAGAAACCAAATGTTAGTAACTACTGCTTTCTGTGTCTCATACGGAAGATTTATCTTGATATACAGTTTTGTGCTGTTTTAAACAGGGAAGTGACAGTTAAAAAAAATCCACTTTGGTGGATGTTATTGAAAGAACTTAAATGCATGTTATGATTAACTTGCCAAAGCTACTAGGAGTAAACACATCCTTAATGTAGACTAGAA
>NW_010512430.1:36253-54690 GCF_000687285.1 Phaethon lepturus | reverse complement strand
CCTCTTTCCCACATCACCCTCCCTCCCCTTCACCTTCCAAGTTTCATCCTAGCCCAAGGCAGTAAAATCCGTAGGGTGGGGGTTTCCTTAAACACATTGTATATGAGAGTATGTGACTTATCATCTCTGTGCCTCATTTACAGTGAGACTTAGCAGCTGCTTTGCAACCATGTGATACATTGAGCTTTGTATAATAGTTCACTTGAAGGTCTTTGCACAGTTCAGGCATGTCAGCTGAGTACCTTCAAGCAGTGCAGGGACTTGTAATTAGAGTGGCCCGAGGCTGCTCGCCTTTCTGAGGGGCTTTGTCTTCCCCGTGGATCCCAGTGGCATCCTGTTTCCAGAGGCTCACCATCCAAGCGCTCCAGCGCAGGCTCGGCGGGCGGCAAGGGGATCTGAGGTATGTCAGGAACTGAAAACAGGTATGAGAGTTCAAGCCTAGACAAAGGTCTTGTTAGTCATTTGAACACAAAGCATGCAGCACCTTGCCTCTCTGCTGGATCCCGCAGCAGGTAAAGAAAGAACCGCCCTGTGCTTTACCTCAGAGAAGTTATGCCCCAGTCCCTTTCCAAAATAAACAATCCACTGTGTTTATCTGTAATGACTTTTGTCACTTTAAGCAAGTTGACTGATGCAGACATTCTTGGGAGGATGTCAAAGGAAGAAACATACTTTTTTCTAAGTCAGCCTTTTAAATGACCGCATCACTTCTGCAACACTCTGAGTGCATTATACCCTGCCTGAAGTTCCCATTCATTTTCCCTGAGCATTTTTGGAAGCACAGATTGAACAATTTGGAAGGGATAGGTCCGAACTTCCTATTTCTGCCTTTCCATTTCTGTCGTGCCCTAAGACAGAGGGGGAAAAAACAAAGAAAAAAACCAAACTTGAGATTTTTATATGGAAGTGCACAATTTTTGCCACTTAAATTTGCAAGGGGATATTGAAGCCCAGAGGGTTTTAAAGAGGAAAGCAACAAGACATTGCTAAAACAACTGCTCTAGGAAACAGATAATTTGGTTTTACCTCATAAAAGGGTTGCTTTTGATGGTTGGGGTAGGAGGGAAAGGTTCCTCACAAGTATAAGCTGTCACACTGTTTTCATCTGTTACTCTTCTGCACTGACTCTGTAGAAAGTATAAATCAGTGTATAAGAAATGACAGATCTAACTGTATGGAAGCATGTCTGACTGCTCTTGTACCTCTCTCTCATGGCTCACTGCAGAACAAATATGTCTAGTGCCCACACTCACTGCTACATGAGAAAATGGGATTTTTCTGTAGAGGTGCAGAGAATCACTATTGTGTTTGGCTGGCACTCACGAGGCACGACAACCCTCCCTTCCCACCACCTCCTACACCCGCTGCCTGCTGCACCTGGCTGTGCCATCCCATCACCTTAGGAGGGATGGGAGTGTGGTGAGTGGTCACCAAAGTGACTGAGGATGGCACACAGGTTATCCCCTTTTTAAATAAACCTGGAGAACGGTCATTTTTTAGGAATGAAGAAACAGGTCCCCTGTCACTGCTGCCAAGAGGTACATGGCTCTCCTTCTTCTGCCTCCCTGGAAGAGTAGGGCTGAGGACACCACATGCTCATATCCACTACAGCATATAGCCCTTGTAGCTATATTTATCCCTCTAAAAAAAGAGGGCCATGGACCACACTTTGGCCCCAAGCCTGCTCAGGCTCAGTTGTCCTCAGAGCAGGAGGGTCTGCTGGGCTATAGCTCTACTAGCAAATGAGATGGTTGGATTAATGAGAAGTGGATTGGCTGCACCACTGCTTCATGAGGCTGGTCCTTGGCTCTGAGCAGTGCCCACCAGCCCTGTCAGACAATTGCCAGAGATGGTCCAGAGGTCATCATGGCCCAAGACTCTTCCCAGTAGGCCAGCTGGGCGCAACCCACTTCTTCTGGTGTGAATGTGATAGGGGTGCTCTTCCTTGCCAGTTGGCCTCAGAGCCAGAGACAGGTTCCAGGCATGTTTAATTACTGGTATGCGTAGCTGGAGTTTGCACCCCTGCACCTCAGAAAGCAACCTTGCGTTTCCTCTGGGCCATGAGGTGTCCCTGTGACCTTAAGACATAATTATCATGTCACTCTTGGTTATTCAGTTCAAAGTATCTGAAATAGTTGAGGGTTATGTCGCAAGCAAAAACCAGTGTTTTTGAACGTATGCACAGCATACCCAGAGGTATGCCAGGAGGGCACAGGGAGCACTTTAAAGTGCAGCGTCTGCTGGGCTAGAGTTGGAGTCATGGAGGAGGTGGAGGGAGACAAATGTGGTGCCGTCTTAGCCACACGGCCCTTTGGAATTGATCCCTGAGGGGAACTATCCCTTACTTCCTCCAACACATGCACTATCACCTGCTGCTGCCTTTGCTGCGCCAGCTTGTTGCTGCTGTTGCTTTTCTTGATGTTGCCTCTGCCACTGCTGCCCTGGGTCTGCTGCAGCCTCCAGCGAGCCGGGCAGCGGCAGACGCACCGACGCACTGCAGGCACACAGGGCTCTCTTCACTTTTCCTTGCAGTTGTGCAAGCTCAGCCCATGAGCTGGGCTTGCTGGACAATACAAACCTGACATCAGGTTTACGTTGCTGGCACGCCGAGTAACAGCTGGGGTTGCTACCAGCCCTAAGCTCCTTGCAGCCATGAGAGAATTGCTTGTTAGAGTAAAGCTGGATAATTCAGTATTAATTTTGGAGTGTCTACATTGTGTTCTTGTCATGGCAGTCTAAACAGACATGAGAAACATTCAGCAAGCTTGCTTGGGCTTTTCTTCTGCCTCTGGAAACAGCCTACTAGAAACAGCCCAAACCACTGGGACTGTTTAGCTAGATCTGCGTTTGGATACTGTAATTCACTCATGCTAATATTGTTGTTCACATCCACCAATAATACTCAGTAATACTGAATAGATTTTGGCCTGGTAGATCCCTTGTATATTAAAAAAAAGGGAAGCCTGATGAAAAGATTTCCCTGCCTGTCCCTCTGGGTTTATAACTAAAAGTTTTGACTTCAGGCTTTACATTCTCTCTAGTATTTTGAAATCAGTATCTCCTTTTATTAACCTGAATGTTCTGGAGCTTACCTAATTACCTATGACATAAGAATATTGTCACATGGCCAGTTTTCTTCTTAGAGATAGTATTTTATGAAGTTCTACATGTGCATTGCCGAATCGCTTCTTGTTTTTCAGTGCTCTTGGAAAAAAGCATTGTATCAAACTCATCACAGAATTAAACTTGCAGGTTCCCAGGCACAGGGTTCATCCAGCAAGCTTGCATCCAGCTCATGTTATTTTAACACTGAATGTGTCTGTGATTGTGCTCTGGCTGGTGTCAGTGACAAAACCCCATTTCCTTTAAATAGGAAAGTAAGATGGGGCCCAAAATGCTAATTCTGTTGTCTTTCTTAATGGGCTTCAGTTTAACCCTACAGCCCTGAAGACTTTTTTGTTTCCTATGGCCCAACTTTATCTCTTCATCTCAATAATCCAAGTTTACATGACTCCCTTTTTCGTCCCATTAACAAAGGATTACGCTGAATTACGGCTTTGTTACTAAAGGGGAATTGTGTGTTTGAGGTATATTTTTCATGAGGCATTTTGGCCAAGTGGATGAGGTATTAATATGAGAAACTATAAACAAATCTTGGTTTTCTAAACTGCGGATAGAGTGATTGGCTTAATTTGTTTCTATACACTGCCATCTTGAAAACTAAACTGAAGCATCCAAATTAAACAGGAGATGTAAATATTAGCCAGATGTTCCCTGGTGTCAGAACTCTTTTTTGTTTCTTTTTTTTTCTATTAATTGGGTACACTTTTTTACGTCTAACATAATGACCTATGTTTTAGATTTTGGTCCTGGCCTAATGGCTTTTTATCGTATGATTATGATATCATCCAATCATGTAAGCGTCATGAGATGCTGTTCAGCTTTTCTGAAGCACATGAGTGTCAAACTGCTTAGTTTAGGCTGAACCATTTGTCTGACTGTCTTAATGTGGAGAGTGAATGTGCTGTTAATTTAGGAAATGCCAGCTGAGGCTGAGGGTTTAGTGAGCCAAGCAAAACAGAGCACTGACCACAGATTGAAACATTACAGAGTTCCTTAATGGTTCTGTCAAAAAGAAATATAACACTTTTTTTCCCCCTACAGAAGTTGCAATAGTCTTCTGGTGCAAGTAGCAACCAGTAGGATTTTAACATTGATAAACATGGATGGAAAAGACAGGCACTTGACTTAGCTTTTGGTTAATGCTTTTTCCTGAAGACATTTGTTTGAGTTTGATGATAGTGGAGCTTTTGGTTCCATTCCTCACATTTAATAGTGCTGGGCAAATGACTGCAGCTACCAGTAAATCAGGATTTAGCAGATACAGATGGAAGATTTTCAATATAATTAAAATTGTAACGCTGACTTTATGGGTTTAATGCAAATGAGCAAAGTAAAATAGCATCTCTCTATTTTTTTCTGTTACCTCAGTATAACCTTGCTCAGAAATACGGTCTTTTTTAATTTCCCTCAGTGTAGGTCTGGACTTGTGAAATGCTGAGAACATTTGAAGAGCCTTGAATCTTCTGTTAAGCACTGACAATTAAACTTCCATGAATTTGGCACTAGAGCTTGAACAGTTATAGGTTCTGCTGAGAGGGTTTGCTGCAACAATCCTTACTGTAAGACCCTTTTGTTCTTGAGATGCACATCTGCTAGGGCCCTTGTCCTCCCCCGTCTTTTGTTTCAGTCTTGGTTTTTGTTTACTGATCTCTTTGAAACATTGCTGAGCTTGGTTGGGACAAGAAATTGTTTTCTGATGTCTGCTTAGTACCCTGAGGACTTTGGTGGGTGAAGGAGACAAAACTTAATAAATAAAACTATTATTATTATTCTTTATCTATCCAAAGCTTTGTTAGAGGAAAGAGGCTTGCCTGTGAACTCTTCTCTGCAGAAATTCTCATCACTTAGGCCATTTAAAAATAGATTGGACAAAGCACGAGGGAACACACTGCAGAGGGCAAGTCTGCACTGTTAGTGAAAGGGGCTAGATGACTTTCCCATATCTATGTTTTTTATTATAGCAAGGTAATATGCTACTACTGTGTCCTCTAAGGCAACAAAACAGTATAAATTAGTATCTCAAATGCACGTCTGCCCTCAGATTTCAACCACAGTCAAGCAACTACACTGAAAATTTCATCTGGAAATGACCAACTGAGAACACTGCCATTAGTGAATTGCAAGATATCCTTCACAGTAAAAAACACCAGTGTTTGAAAGTAAGGCTTTTAAGGTCCTTCCAACTTATGGGAAAGCATTTTCGAAATCATACTTGTGAACATAATGTAAATGGCTTCTTTCCCCTTCTCTGACAAAAGATGTGAATTGCCTCCAGTGACATTGTCTCCATCTGTCTTGCTGCTATATGAAGTACCCAGCCCTGAAAGAAAAAGGAGGTGGAGGCCACTTCCACTCCCAGAAGGCTCTCATCACATTGCAGTATCAGGCTTTATTTTGGTTTATTACTTTATTGTCTGGAGAATGTGAAAGAGATCAGGCTGTATTTCTTGTAGAGGAAAGGATGTCTGTGTTGAAACAAGTGCACCAGAATGAATGGATCAAAATCTAGAGAAGCCTTTAATTTCAGTTACTGAAGTCACTTTATATTCTGTAAAGCATGTTTTATAGCAGTTAAAATAAGCAGAGTAAGCCTTTAAAATCTCCATGTTTGTTTGGCCTCATACATTAAGCAAAAGCCCATCAGTAGGTTGGCATTTTGAGTAGCCCCTAGTACAGCTGACTGAAAATATGGGACTTCATGCCGGTGAATTAACCGTTCTGAACAATCCCAAACATGCAAAGCACTCTAGATGAATTAGCAACATGTGCAGGTGCTACAGAAGAGTAACTGGCCAGACTTCTCACAACCTCTCTCATTCCTTTCTCACAATGTCTCTTTATTTCATGTCTACAATGATGTTTCAAGATCTTAACGGCTGGGCCCACCTCTTCATATGCCCAGCAAGATTTGTACTTCACTACTGGTGACTATTAAGTAGTAGCTCCCAGTTCCTCAGCAGTCTTAAGGAAAAGCACCATCACTCCTTGGCTGATCAGAAGTGCATTTAATTAATATTTAATCTTCATTTATGGTATCTACAGAACGTTTTCTGAGATACCATGTTGCATCTTCCAGACCTGGAGTCCCCAACAACCCAAAATATAGCCTCAGTCAAAATGTGGTTTGTTCTGGTCTTGTTAAAAAATTACACAGGTGAGGAAATACTTTATTTCGCCCTTTGTATAGAGACAGAACATTTGGTTTCCATTTCATTTTTTGCAGTCACTATGCAATATAATTATTTTTGTTAAATATTTTATGGTTCTTTAATCATTCAGAAATACTTCAAGAATCCCCTTGTGATTAAAGTGTGATGAGACTGTCCCTTTAAAAGCCTCTTTATTCAACCATTATTTCTGCAATGGTAATTTTAAATATGACAGCACTTCTATTATCCCAGGTTTGCAATCACAACAGCTGTATATCGGTGTTTCACTTGTATTATTAGTCAAGAATTGCTGCTATCACCAAAACCCTGTGATAACAGAAACTCTGTTACAGTATCATTAGTTCCACATTAAAGCATTTACAAGTCAAAGATAAATCACTGGGTGGAAAAAGAAAAAAAAAAAGACAAACAAACAGCCAACCAAAAACCAAATACATGAGGAATGAAGGTCCTGTGAGAAAAATTGCATAGATATGAGGTGGACATAACACTGACCGTCATAACAGTGACATAACACTTGTGCATATCACCTTGGGTGGCTTCACAACTGCCCTGAGTGGAAGATGTAAAGCAGTCTCACTTACGTATCTCCCAAGAGTGCTCTGAAGCTGAACTGAGTAATGTCTGGACTATTTTCTGAAACTATCCAAGATAGGGGTTGAAATTCATCCCTGTCCAAAATGCCGTACCCACTTCAATTAAGGTTTTTGCATTCCCCTGGCAGCACCTTTCCCATGTACTCAGGGAAGTTCTGGGGATGAAAGGTGCAAAGGAGCCAAAGGCCACCGGAAGGGGTGCGAGCTCTTAACTTACCCACATCTTCTCATTTCAACATGCTGGACAAATGGTGTGAATTATCTACAGGCTTTATTCTAGCCATAAGCTGCATTGCTGCCCAATGCCGCAGCCATAGCTTGGAGACTGGATTTCAGAGGTTTATAAGTGTTTTGCGGAAAATATCCTGGAATTAACTTCCAAACAGGTGGTGAATGGAAAAGACTACAACATTGCTGAGAGAAGAGTTTTTAATGTTTAGGAAAAAGACAATTCAGGATTTAAAAGCGAAAGCTTTTAAGTAGGTGATTTATTGGTATTCTCAGGGGGATGTGTGATTTCTGTTTGTTGATCATTTGTTTTATAATATATTTATATTGGCCAGGAAGGAATTCCCACTTCCTTTTCTCCCTTGATGTTTACCTTGGCCTCTAGGTTGTTTGTTTGTTTGCATTCCTTTGAAGCATTTAGAGACTGGCCATGGCTAGAGACAGGTGAAAGGGTGCGCTAATAGCAGCGTCCAGGTGCTTGCATGGGTTGTGGTCCTCACACAGCATCTAACCCATATGCCGATTTGGCCTCAAAATCCATTGCCCTCTTCCCCCAGGTTGCAATGACAGGGAACTTTCAGTGTTTATGTTTTGCTTTCCTCTATAGTGGATTTAAACCCACAAATCACCTGCTGTGACAAGGACTACGGACAATGGCAATGCCTTTAGTTAACCTCCTCATTCTCTTGTCACATCAATCATGTCTTTTAGTCCCTTTCTGTTGGTCTTAAGTTTGCGATAGAATTATAAGAATGGTTCTGAATGGATGAAAATATAGAAAGGCCTTTTGTTTGGCTGCAGTTTCTGAAACCACTTTATGTTTTATGACCATGAAATCTGTACAAGAAATCCCTATCATTTGACAACTTCGCTCTCTTAGAATCTGCATCATGGTATCCCCAAAGAAAGCATAAACCTCTTCCATTTTTAATAAAGGAGTCTTAACCGTGTTTGGGGAAAAAAAAGTTCTCTGAGAATCTGGACTAGTCAAATAAGGCAGAATTAATGTATTTGTTACTACTACTGCTTTGGCTGCCTTACAAAAATATAACAAACACCACTGACCTTAACAAAGCCAACAGGAGTTCAGTATGAGATACAGAAAATGATGAAAAACAGAAAATGTTTTGTTACATTTTGCAATGTAAATTCTCATTAGAAGCTTGTCCCTGCCATGTGATATTGATTGTTGTACAGACACAAAACGACACTTCCTATGACTTAAGCCAATAACTACATCAAGGATAAGTTTATCAGCAAGAGTTAGTCAAGGCTTTTGTGAGTTTATGTCTCTGTAGCTACTAACTAACATTTAGAGAAATTCTGTGGTCAGTTGCCATTAGTAGTTCACTGAAAAACGCAACAAAGACTTTAAAAAGCCGGTATAAATAGGCACATGTATGCACATTAAAGTAAAACGAAAAATCCTGTTGCAAGACGGAAGTGGGGAGTTTTAATTTATGATAACTGAAGGAATTTGAGATTACTACTGACAGGATTTCCTTCTTTAATAAGATCACAGTAATATAAATAGAGGTGACATATAGCTTCACTGAGAACTATAAAGTCCAGGTCTGTCTTATGCAGTCATTTGTGGCAGTTGTTTGCAGATGGGAAAATGTAGGAGTAAAGCGAGGAGCTGCAGAAAAATCTTAACGTCTGCACAAGATTCCAGGCCTTAAGGTTTAGGAAGTCTATTTTTAAACTTAGTTTCTTTGAAAAACCGAGACCTGAGACTAATGCTTGTCATTATGGTATAATGATCTATCTTTTTGCCAGAGTATTTAGGGATTATGTTTCGCAGAGAAGTAGAGTTATCTGCCAGAGATTATTCTTCATGTTTGTGATCTGTTTTCTCTCTCTTCCTAGTAAAGCCTACAGCCTTCCATAGTTCCTAAGATAATAAAACCAACTGTGCAAATGTCTTTTCTCCCAAATTTCAGAAAACCTTTCTCTGTCCAAGCTGACTGCTCCCGGCAGCCTGCTCAGGGAGCTCGGTGTGGCAGGAGCCAACGTCCTTCTGCTGTTGCTGCTCAAGTAACAATTTGCTGGACAGCTTGCTTAAGACTAGCCAAATGGTTTTGGGATCAACAAAGCTCATTGAAAGACTGAACTAACACAACCAACTTCAAGAGAAAACTATAGGATAAGGAAAAATGCCCCCTGTTCAAGGATACTCCCCAAACACCTCCACCACCAAAGTCCTCTGAGCAAAGGAAATGGATCTTCTCTGCTCTGGTTTCATGACCAGCTTCCAGTTTTATCCAGGGCTGGGTGGGGAGGAGGTGTTAGTCTGTTTGTACACATTTTATTTGTATATGCAATTGTATGCTGTGCTATCAGAAAGATGCTGTTCTGCGATAGATGACAGCCCTTCAAACCCTCTGGACCGGAGAGCTAAGAAGCTCTGTGCATGTCAAAAGACCTGTCTGCATATCCTATAATCTACATATTGGATGTAAGTTATGGCAAATGCATGGTCTGCCTACTGGATATGAATATATTCTGAAAATTTTTCACATATGGGGGCTTAGGCTAATACTCCCTTAATAATATGGTAAGTTACAGATGCCTGGGTGCTGAACAGTTGTGATACTGAGGTGGATACTAGCCCTAATGTCTCAAATCCTTTCCATGAGGCAATGTATCCCTCAAACCCCAAGGAACCTTCCACTCTGAATGAAATGTCTCACAATGATGAAGACCAGTTTTCTGTGGGTTTATTTATAAAAAGGAATTCTTGTATCCCGTGATTTATCTATCTGTTATACAGGCTGACTGAGAAGGATTCTTCATCCAGACAAGGAGACCCACCAGTCAATGCTTGTCATTCCCTTACCGCAGAGTTGTAGAGAAATGTGCTTTATAGCTGTGACTATAAACGACTTGAGAGAAAGATCTGGAACAGTCAGGTGAAGTAACGTAACAAAATACAAATGAGAGAAGCAGATTGGTAAAAAGCACAACTGTTACGTCCTTCCCATCTTGATAGCGTTAAGAGTCCCATACACAAGTTTCTCTGTTCTTATTCTATCTCTTGCTTGACATACAGAGGTTTGCAGCCGTGAAAAGGGAGCTAGGGAGAAAGAAATTATTTATAACTAAGGAGAAGATTTGTGTGTGATAGAAGCATTGTAGGTTTGGTCTACCCCTCCTTACCCTTTGGGAAATAAAATGAACAGAAGGATGCATGCTAAATTTGAAACCAGGGGTCAGACTCCTTCTAATTTACAAGAACTGTTCCAGATTAAATGGTCTGTTCAGGCTGAGAGATTACTTTGGATGGAAAGAGCCAGATAAGCACTCTTGCTGTTTCTTTAAATACTCTTACCTCATTGGTTTCAAAACTCAGAAAGAAAACTGAAAATGTGTGTAAAAATATCCCTCAAAATACCTTAACAAGCTAAGTGAAGTGGATCTAGCAACGATATAATCACACATAGCAACTGAAAAAACTACACGGAAAAGAAAGTATTCGTTTTCCTTGTCTTTTCAAGATCTTGTTTTAACAATGTGCTTAATAGTCTGCCTACATTTAAGCACATGATTTAAGCGAACTGGGTCTAAATTAAATAGCTGGCAACAAACAGCAAGCTGTGTTTTCAGAAATACATCAACAGTTGTTTAAGATGGTTATTGTTAGTCACGGCAAGGTAGCTCACTGCACTCCTCAGTCTCGTCAGTTTGCTCCACTGCAACAGGTTTAAAAAGATTGTGTACCAAATTAAAAGAGAAAACGAATAATGAATTTGCCCAATTTATCCAAACCAGAATAAGAATATATTCTTTATAGCGATTTGATGCTGCAAAAGCCATTGGGCTCCTCTACCTGCTTTCCTAAAAAACAGTTCACATACATTTTCATCCTCCAAGTTTTGTTCTTGTTCAAATGAAGGCTGAAAACTCAAAACAACTGCAATTTCACACAGTATTAGTACAAAACTTTATGGGACTGGGACTAAATCTGTGCTTCTGCAGTCAATTGTGGCCACATTAGGGCCATTATCAGCTCAGGCAGTTACTGAAAGCACTAAAATAAAGTTTCACACTACTTGTCCTGCTGATGTGTTTACCAGGCCATATTATCTCCTCTGCATGAATCCCCATATTGGGGGTGCTGTTATCTGGTCATAAAGGAAAACCAAGAGAACAAGAACTACCTCCTTCCCCTCTACCCCACCCTTTCCCCTAGCTCCCCGCCTCTGATCTTTAGTGAGCCTCTTTTAGACAGGGATGGAAAGCCAAATTTAGTTCTTGGTCACACTGGTGTGCATCTGAATAAACCCACTGCCATTATGGGAGGTATTCTGGTTTTACACTGTTATAGGAGATAGTAAGTTTTGGCAATGACCTTTATATAGCCATGTCCCGTAGTGTAAACAGCTCGCTTTTATGCAAACAAATTACAAAACTGTGTATAGAGTAAGAGAATCCCTGCTTTTAAGCTGTCTTGCTCAGGAAAAGGAATTAAGTCATCCAACTTGGATATGTGTAATCCTCTTGAATTCTTTAAATTTATAACTTTCTATTGCTGTGTAAACTTGAGTTTCCTTGTAGAGATGCTTTTCTCTCTAATTGTTTGCTTCTTGAGGATATAATTTTAAAAGATCATACTGCATCTAGTCATCTGCACCATCTGATGCAATTTAAGGAAAAAAAAAAAAGACCACTAAATATAGTTAACACAGCTTGGTTCTGTCTTCTTGTAACTCCCCTACAGGCAATGGAAAAGGAGCCCAGAAAACAATTTGTTTATTATAAGCAGGTCAGTCCTCCAGGGGATTCATGGAATCACGCAGTGGGAGAGGACAATCACGGCACTGAAATGGTGGGTAATTTTATTTGTTCCACTTGATGGTCACAGTGGCATCATGCTGGCCAATTACTCTTGAGTCAGCAGGTTTCAGAGGTTAAGACCCCCTTGTGGGTTGCAGCACTGCAGGCAAAGTATTCAAGCCAGATTGAAACCGTTTCAACAGCAGAGACGCCAGCCGCCTTCTCCCTTGGAGTTCTCCTTTTTCAACTGTGTACGAGACATACATGTGATAAAATAGGCATGTCTCTAACATCGAGACAGCTTAATTATTGAGAGTGGAAAAAATGCCAGCTTCAGATAAAGAAGGGAAGAAAATCAGCCAGAGAGACAGGCTACGCCAAGGAGGCATGAAGTGAACAAATATTGCAAACTTCGACTGCAGGTTCCAAAGGAAAGATCATGTCCGGGAATAATCCTCATGCCAATAGCCTCTGAACCTTTAACAATTTCATCACATTTTTCTCCAGTGGAAATGTTTTAAGCTACTTCTTCGGTGATCTGTAATTCTAGGGGGAAAAACAGCAGCAAAGCATTTGCTTTACCACCAGAGCCTGCCACAAGCGATTGGGCAGAGGCGGATATGAAATCCAAGCTAGCAGAAATAACGGGTGTGAGTGTGTGTGTGAGGGAATTGGGCAGGAGGGCTGTCCAGGACGGGCTGAAATTGTTCCATTAGGCTTTGCCATAGATGAAATTCATGAAGTGACTCACATTTCATTTGGAGAGGGGTATGGGAAGCAAGGAAGTGGCATTTTATCCTCTTAATTATGATACTAGTGTTATGATCTTGGAAACAGGGGAGGCTATTCTCAGGCTTAAGCTCCGTTGTGTATGTGACATTTCAGGCTTAAAACATCTCAAGTGTATATTTCCTGTCAGAAATATTATGCTGTGAGAGCTATTCAGTTTCTAAAGGATTCACTGGAGAGTTAAGATCTATGCTTTAATGTTTTTTTGGCTAGTATCATGCCAGTTTGCAGTTTCTGGAAAACATCTCAAGAATCTCAGAACCAAGACATAGATGTATTATTATGATTAATAGTAGTGCTAATTCATCCAGAGCCTGTTCTTGAGAGACAGAAATGATCAGTGGGACTCTAAACTCTGATGTCTTGCTCTGCAGAACTGGATCCAGTGACCTCTTAAGTTTAATATAAATGTCAGGCTGTTTGAATTTGCAAAAACACATTGGGATGAATTCAAATGAAAGAAAACATATATATCATTGTGTTTTTTAATACTTTTATTTTTAGGAATAATTTTTCTTTCTTTGAATATGACAAATCCTGCAATTGACGTTTTTCAGATCAAAAAGCATTTTGATCTGAAAAATGCTGGAGCATTGTTTTTTTGGAATTGATATCCCAGGGAAAGGAGAAATCCAAGGAGGAAAGTTTTCCTGGTCCTCCTTATTCCTCTAGCACCACTTTATATGACATGAAGACTGGAAAAGTCTCATACAGAAAAGTCCTCACTATGGTTAGCATAGACTCTTGACATTATGGCTGTATTGAGCCCTGTGCCTGGGCATCAAAACTGGAGCAAAGCCCAACCTACAGCAAATTTTAAATCAGGTATATTTTACATTGCACCAATTTGAACACCAGCAGAAAGTTAAGCACACACTTGTTTAACCAGCTTTGCTAATCTGTGGCCACTGTGAATGTGCATTCATTGTTACAGATGTGTAATGAATAAAGGGCATGCAAGACTTAATTTTAAAAATAATTTTAAAATAATTTAAAAATAATGTTAAGGGTTTAGTAATGATCTTTTTAAGAGCCTGGAAATCCTTTTATTTGGAAGTTCAGAATATGAAACAGAGCTTAGGAGGAAGATCAGAACCGGTCTTTGTCAGCTAGGTTTCACTGCTTGAACTAAACATTTGGTTCCCCTGCACAAATGGTTGACTGTTAACTCCTGCATGATGTATGCAGAGGAAGTAAATATATATATTGACCAGAGGTAGTCCTACACTGAGCTGGATCTAAAGCACTACTTCATCTTCCAGGTTTTGCTGCAGCCTATTTGCCAGCTCTGGAGTTCATACCAGGAAAGATGGTAGGCAAAGAACAAACTGGGCTGTGGAAGGAGCTTCAGGAGGAGGGAAAGCTGTGACGAAACATATAGTTTCTCTTCCCGCTGCCATCGATAAAATACCAGGTGGGAATATGTACTTTTTATTCTGAAGACTAGTGGAATAAGTGATATTGATAAGAACAACGTAATTTCATTGGTTTAACTGAATGTGCTATTTAATTAAATATGTATGGTTTATATCTCGTGTTTTAGAGATTATCGGCAATGACAGTACAGAGCTTGCTGCGCTTTGGATGCTCTGGGAAAAAGAAGGTATGATTAATTGTAAATACTCCAATTCATTTTGATGGCAAATAATTTCCACTTTGGTTGATGAAGCTCTCTTTATGAGAGAAAAGACCTGATGCAACAAATTATATATGTGGCAAATTTGTAAATCAATAAATGAAGGAACTGGGATTTCTTGCTGCTTGGAAACATACATGCTGCTCCACTGCAACAGGTTTAAATAGATTGTGTACCAAATTAAGAGAGAAAATGAATGATGAATTTGCCCAATTTATCCAAATCAGAATAATAAGAAACTTCATTCACATATTTTAAAGGTTTTTGCCATAAATAAATCATAATCCTAAATAAATAAGATGTGGAAATATATTTTTAGTGATAGGAACCTGTATTTCAACATCTAACTTGTTGTCTATTCCCAATGCTTATTTGGTAATTTTACTTAATCTTATGATTTTTCTAGGATCTGGAGGATCTGCTGTTAAGAAACATGGCATGATCAATAGAAAGTAGAAAACGCAGTAGTTTGTGGGGTTTCAAATCTTTTCGTAGATACTTCTCATTAAAGATTCTCTAAGACTTTATTATTTGCTTCACCAAATTAAAATAACATCTGCTTTAATTAAATACACCAAGAACACTTCAGGGAGCCATGAAAGTATGTTTCAGAAACGCCTGTCCAAAAGTCATTACTTTTTTTGAATGATATACTGTACAAATTATTAGGGCAAAATCTGTCATGCAGAAAAGATATTTCAGCCCTTAGGTGTACTCATGAATATGCAGAAACAACCTCAGATGTGGAGAGTCTCAGCAATTTGTTGTAAACATGTGTCCTTGCGTATGGATCTTCATGTATATACAGGTATAGATTGATAAAGATCTACTGAACTAAATGCTGCAAGGGAAAACTATTCAGGACTTTAAGAAACTTCAATAAATCTCAGTGGGAAGACTTTTATTTCTGAGATTCTGGAAGCCACGTTGTTAATACATGGAATTAGCCCATCTCCTACACATCTCAGACAAATCTGCACCTAGCTCCCTGAGTAAATGTCAGTTATGAGGGACTTCACCGTGATGACAAGAAAAAGAAAAAGAAATAGTGCATTGCAGATGAAAACCTATGTGAATAGCTGCCAAAGGAGAAAATACATGATTAATCATTGCTGAAATGCCTCTTCATGTGAGGGGAAAGCACATGATTTCACATCCTAGTCACACTGGTGCCACACACATCCATCAATGCTATTGTACCTCAACAGAATGAAAACAAGGCCAGAATTTAAGAGAGTTCAGTAGCTGGGATTAAGACCATAACTGAATTTGCAGTTCTAGCTAAAACAATAAATAAATTTCATCAATCTGATCCAAAATAATTTCATTTTTCTCTAGGGTTTTTTGCCTTATATATAAAAACTTCTATAAAAAACCTTTTTTTTTTTTTTTTTTTAACCATAGAATTGCAGAATTCTTGTGGTTCAAACGCATATCTGGAGATCGCCTCATTCAAACCCCCTGCTCAAGCACGGCCAGCTAGAGTAGGTTGTGCGGAACTATATCCGGTTGGGTTTTGAATATTTCCAAGGATGGAGACGCCACAGTCTCTCTGAGCAACTTGTTCCAGTGCCAGTGTTTGACCACTCTCACAGGTTTATGTTTAATATATATGTATAATATAATCTGTTTAATGCATTTAAAGTATATCTTTGGAGGTGCTTGCAATAAAAGGTGAGAAGGTATAAGACAACATTCATAGCACTTTAGACAAAAATCATCCTCTTGTACTGAGTCATGCAGTGCTGCGAGCGTACGTGTCTGGTTAGCCCCGGGAACTTCCTGGTTTGGGCATCACCCCACCTGGTAGGATCTGAACCAGTTTTCCACCTCCAAGTGGTCTAACCACCAGTCTGCAAGGTATCCAGGTGTAAAAAAGAAAGAGAAGAGGATGGACTATGACTCATAGCACAGAAGTCCAGGCGCGGTCCAGGGAGACGGATTTAAGCCTGTGTTCTACCTGACACGGGTTTAAACCTGAATTTGTAGCACGACCTTCTTGATGGCACTTTCCAAACTTGCTACTCAAGGCCAGATTTTAAACAGAGCAGCATCTAAGTGTGCTTTTTTCCTGAAAGCTTCTGAAACCCCGTCCCTTTTTAAAATAGCTGTTCAGGGGTGGAAAGCTTTTGCTGTTGAGCCACAGGCTGCGATTCTGTTCAGCTCTGCTGTCCTGTGAGTTTTCCACGCAAGCTTTGCAGTGTGACAGCTACCTGTGGAACAGAGCAGCCTGAAGGGCAAGCCACAAGGACACACGCACATCTCCTGTGGTCTTTTCCTTTCCCTGACGCACGTGCAACATCTTGCAAACCGCACTGTTTCCACACTGCCTTTGGAAAGCACTTTCTTGACAGAAATGTTTTTGACCTTTGGCCTACGGAAAGGTTATATAATGTTAAGAAAATCTGGGATATAATGGCTCTGACTGAAGCAAATTCACACACTATGGCGCTGGTTATCCCCTACGGTAGGATAGGTACCTTGCCTGTATGCCGGAGCTTCTCTCCATAGGAAAGTGAGGTTGCTCACCGATGTTTTGCCCTGACATGCAGTGAGAATGTAACCACATGTGCACGAAAAGACCAGGACTGTGGGACACACTGGGAAATGCATCCACCCTATCCTGTGGATAGAGCCATGAGAAGCAGCTTTCCTGTTAGCCATTGCCCCCTGACCTTTCCAGCATTTGTCTGACATGTTCTGCAGGCATTACTTAGTGGGGAGCCAAAAAAGAGAAGACTGTGTCTATTCACTGGAACCAGGCACTTTGAAAATTCCGGCGTAAAACTAGCTCTGCGCTTGGGAGCTGAACAGCGATTGCGTGCAGTACGGGGTGAAAGGTTGTAATCCACAGCTCCTGGGCTGAGGCGTGGATGAAGGATTGGATTTGTGCTGCATATCCTTTGCATATGTAGGCAGAGTCTTATCTCTCACCCTCATCTCTCCTAAGAGGTGAAATTCTCTGCTGCACTGCCTGGTGCATACAGATTCCCCTTTTTCAGAGCATCTGTGTAGGAGTAGGATTGTGATGTTCTCCTTGATATTCCAGAATGTTTCTGAATGTATTGAAAATGTGAAACTTTGGAGATGCATGTGACTTCTCACTTAGGTGCAGATCAAGAGCTTGCATTTATGCAATAGGTCTGATATGATGCTGTGAGTGCTCTGCACAGCTGTATTGCTCACACCTGGTAAGACCAGTGTTTCCTGAATGCATCAGATTTCCTGAACACGCATAAGTGATATATTCATGTGCACAGGAAGATACCTGGCTCTTTATTTTGCTCTGATGAGGTTGCTGAATATACAGGAGAAACCTAAACCCAAAACCTCAGTTGTGTCCCAAATTAATTTCTGCTAGAGAAAAAGGATAACACAGGTGCATGGTTATACTTGTGCTGCCATTAAAGAGTCGAGGAAAAGTCCGAGTAAAGAACACAAACTGCCTGTATTCCATAAGGATAAAGAAGATTTCTTGATTAGTATGGGAACTATGTGCTTGAGTCTCCTTTACAGATGTGGAAAACTGTAGGAAAACATGTTGCCTGAGTAAATTAATACAGTGCGCTCCTTTAGGTTTTTCAGCAAGCCTGCAGCATATTGATTACTCAGCTCTGGAAGCCAGTCCATGGACTGGTTCATTGTGCTGTGCATTTTATGTCACTCAAAAGTGGGAACTGAATGGGAAGGTAAGGTGGAAACAACAATATTTGTCCAGTGTTGAGAATCTCGGAAATCTTCCGAGGAGATGTTTTTATGTCACTCAAAAGTGGGAACTGAATGGAAAGGGAAGGTGGCAACAACAGTATTTGTCCAGTGTTGAGAACCTCGGAAATCTTCCGAGGAGATGCCACTCCCAGTGGAATTTTTCTATATTGTTACAAATGTAATGCGGTAGGATCCAAGGGACTTCATGCGTTCATGAGTTTCAGATGTACCTGCTAGCTTTGAAAGGCCCCTGGGATGCAGTGGAACTCCTGCACTCTATTTTTACCTGCTAAGCAGTTGTTTTTGTCTTCTTTTTGCTTTGATTACCTGCTGCTTGCAACACCAAAGTAAAATGCCACTTAACACATAGTGAAGATCTTCACTATGGCGTTCTCCCCCTCTTTCCTTCCA
>NW_010512430.1:30325-36233 GCF_000687285.1 Phaethon lepturus | reverse complement strand
TGCTTTGGTCAGCCAGAGAGCGGGTTCCTCTGCTAACATTTATCATCTTGAGTACTGTCCCCATTGAAACCTTTCTGAGTGAAGCAGTGCCAATACATCTCTTCAAGACTTGTCTGCCTTGGCAGTACGTTGTTTGGCTGCTTGAAGGTGACTACAGGTGTACTGGTTACACTTGATTACTGTCAAAGCTCTGTTTATTCTGAGTAACTATAGGAACAAGAGACTCTCTGCAGTTTTTTTAATGAAAATTGAGAATTAAGAATAGAGAGAAGGATGGGAATGTGCCACATTAATAGTACCGCTCAAAGAAATGAAGTATCATTTAGAGTGTCATTTTACTTTAATTCTCTGCCTCAGTGCAGAAAATGTTTCCCTGCATACGTTTGTATATACATAGCCACATTTGTGTGTATATATATATATATATGTTTAGAAGGACTTGTTTTAATTTAAAAAAATGGGAAATATAACATAGCTGGAACAGATTAAATCAGAAGAGCTTTAGTGGATCAGAAAACATATTGCACTGATAAGGATTTTTTGTTTTAAATTCAATCCTACCATAAAGTAATTTATTACCCATTGTTTGTTTTTCTAAAAAGGCCAGTGCAGCACCATTTGCTGGCTGATTGACAATGCAACTCTCTTTTTACAACTTGGAATTTAAAACAGGAAGGCTGCCATTCACATCAGTTAAGAAGTCTACATTTTAGATCACCTGGAAAGGTTCATCTTTGACATATGCAGATGGGAGGTTCAAATGGCTAAAAGCAAAATGCAACATTCCCAGCTCAGCATAGTCCACGCATGTGTTGCTATCTACAAAAACTAAATCAGAAGGAGTAATTAAAGAAATACATTTCACTTCAACTCTCCAGTTCCACTAACTTATTGGTTCCCCCTCAAAGAGCAACAGAAACGATCGTTTTACATTCTTCAACAGAAACTGCAACAGTACAGACTCTGCAAGCCTTGCTTGTCAGCTGAGTTTCATACACTGAAATCTGCAGCTAATCAGTCCTGGTCCAACCAGGAAAGGTCATTTTGCTGAACTATTACTGAGGTGTTACAAGACATGGACATTATTCATCCTCACTAAAAACAGGCAAGGACTAAACAAAATGAAAGCAAACAGATTAACTCTAGCATATTTGCTGTAGTCCCACTGTGCAAAGGACTGCTTCTGGCCCTTCTGCCACCAAACATACATTTCCCCACCCCTAACTCCCATCACAACTCATCTCAAAATCCTGGCGTTTAAGCATTAATGTCTGGGTTATACTTTAGGCACAATCATGGGAGCAAGCAGGTGTGTAAGCTGCAGTGTCCTGAGTCTCAGGTCAGGTCTGTGTCAGGAACTTTTGCCAAGAGTGTAGGGCTGTTGTTTTGGGCTTTTTTTTCCTCTTTTTTTTTTTTTTTTTTTAACTGGCGGCACTTCTGTACTGACAAAAACTGAAGTCTAGTTGTAGTTACCCTGGCTTGCAAGTTGCTCTTGTGCTTGGGCAACCAGGAGAAGCACTGCTGGCAAAGCACATTTTGTCAATATGAATTGCGTATATGGCAGGAGAGTTTGCTGCACAGTTACATCAGCAAAATCTCCTGGAGGGAAGGCTCATCCTTGCATGCCTAAGTGAAATACTTCCTTGCTGCCTTCCCAGCTGCACCAGGTCAGAGCGTGGTGGATTCTGGCAGCACGTTATGCACTACTACCAGGGCATTAAAGAACAGGAGAATAAGGCTAAAGAACAACCTCATCCAACATCCTGAACATTAACATTCATGAGAGTGGCTCTGTGTCAAGGGAGAAGATAGTCCCGCTCTTCGACAGGTCATAATCTATCTGTGAGGGAGCAATACAAATGCATGGTTTGACTTTACATGCCACCTCTTTAAAATATTACTTCCTCCTCTCAAAATGAAGGATTGCATGGGTACTGAGCTAGTGTTCATCTGTGTAGGTAATACCTGTTGCAATTTTAGTTATGGGCCTCTAAAAAAAAGTACTATGCCAGATTCTAAGATCTTTTTCAGAAAACAACTTCCTTTATGTTTAGGAAGAAAATGATGGGAGCACGAGAAGACTATCTGCACTAAAAGACCTAACAGCTATTTCCTGTTTAAAGTGGGGGACCAAAATCACACATGTGATGGCAACATGGTTTTGTTTTTGCGAATGCCACAGAAGAGGCCCTTCCTCTCCATTAGTGACCTAAGATGCAAACAGACATTTATTTTCTTTGAGAACTGTGATACCACTTCTTCTTACAGTGCCAACACGCAGCAGCAAGCATTGTACGCGCAGCATTTTCCCTCTTGAGCACATCATCTAAAAGCGCAAAGAGAAGATCCATAATTTCAGGTTGTGTTGAAGAGACCTCTCATGAAAATTAAATAGGGAGATATAAAGAAGATGGAAAAGCATTTACTGAAGATGAATGGAAAAAGCTTTGCAAATATATGGGAGTTCAGATTTAATATCATGTCTGCGGTTATCAGAAAACCTGTGGAGAATTGTTTTCAAAAATCACTTGAATCTGACCTAAATGATAAATAAATATGGTACATTCTTTCCACCAGTACAAAACAAAAAGCATGGAGAAAGATGTTAAAAACCCTCTAAACTTACCACAGAAACTCGGAATTACCACCTCGTCGTTGTTAGCGCAGCAACCTGACATGCAAACTGTAGCAATGCAGGAAAAGGCAGGAGCTCATTACAGGTGATTCTGGTTCCTTTCCAGCCTGTGTGATTATACAGCAGGAAAAAAGGTTTTCTAGAAGAAAGGACCCACAGAGCTCCAAACAGGTCAGTGTTTTAGGAAGAACAAAATGCCTAGGCTTACAGATTTCTGTCTCTACTTCCTTCTTAATACTACGAACCTAAGCAAATAATTCTTGTGATGTTGTACATGGGATCGTACTGCATCAAGAATTACTGAAACTTGCCATTTCTCTTAGCAAATATCCATACAGATTTGAAAATGCTGCTTCTGACAGAGGCAAATGCGAAGTTCACTGGGAGAAAATCATTGCATGGGACAATCCCAGGGTACCCTGTACAGAGGAGAATTTTCACCATCAGAATGCCAGACATCGTAGACATAAAAACAGTAAGAGCATATTATAATGATTTTCAAAATAAGTCAGTTCCCCTCAAGGGAACTGAGTGAACTGAAGTGCCTCTGGGGTCTAAGTAAGTCTGGTAGAAAGGAAGAATACTATTTTCCTTTTTTTTTTTTTTTTCAAAATTGGAAAATAATGTTTTATCTGAGATAAAATGATCCTGTTTTAAAAAGCTGCCTAACAATGGAAATATATTTTTAGTTAAAAGTTTTAGATTTAAAAAAAAATAACCAGAATCATAGCTGAGCTGTTTCTTAAAATATTTTCCCAATTTTAATTATGTACATTTAATTTTACATGTTTTTTATATATATATAGTTTATAATTATTTTTGATGTTCCTGTTAATCATAGTTTATATTTGTGTAATTAAAAAAACAACTACTACGTCCTTAGTTCCTACTATATTTTGTGGCAATAAGAATAGTAATCAGACATACCTGATTTATCAGCTGCAGTCTTAGCTGGAGTCAAAATTTCTTCTCAAAGCTAAACAGTGCTGAACTTCTGAGTGCTACAGAAGCCTGACCTGGAAGGTAACTTGTAATTTATATTTACTGCTTGTAAATATATATTAAATATAATGCTCTCCTATGAAGACTGACATTTAAACAGTCCTTAAGACCTCTCTTTTTTTTCTTCTTGTTCCCAGAATCCATGTTGTCCCACCAGTGTGACACACTGACATAGTCTATGGACAGACAGAGCATTGGGGTTCTCTCTGCTGTGACCCCCAAACCAGAACCTACGGTGGTGATTTTGTAACCTGTGAGGAGAATTCTCTGTGAACAAAAAAAATCAGTAAGAGCAACTATTTTTTTCTGACAATAGTTGTTAAGATGGGGACAGGGAAACGGAATGGAGCAGTTTCTTGAAAATACCTAGAAACTGAAAGCCATTTTCCAAAAAAAGAAGATTTCCTGTCAGTAAGTACAGGCTGTCAAAAAATACTGACTGTTTCTGAGTGTGGGCCTTGTCCAGTCAGAACTAGTTAGGATCTGGACTAAGATGCCAAGTCGTTTCACAAACACCACCAAAAAGTCCATCACGAGTCACAAGATTCTTTTTTTAATTTCTCCGGGACATAGCAACCTGGCCCGGTTTCATGTATTACAGATGAATAGTGAATGTTTTGCTGTAAATCTTGGTGAACTGTCTTCCAAATTATCTTTTTATAATGTTTGAAGATGTAAAAAATTAATGATTTACCGCTAAGTATGATGTATCTTTTACAAGGGGGGGATTTTTATTAGTCTTTTATGCATAATATTGTTACTTTAAGTTGTTGATTGTTATTCATTCAATTTTTGCTGGAGTTACTTAATAACTGTCAGTTTTCATTCTTCTAACTCTTTATTCATTGTCAGCCGTGGATGATCTGCCAGCCCACATGAGAGGGCAGGTTACATTCAAAGGAATTTACTTTGGATTAGGGACATGTGCAAAATCTGAGCTAATTGCAGTGCAACTTTATACTTTAACTGCTCCTTATTAGCGACTTAGCAGATGTCTGTGACTCCGTACTCTGATGTTCAGAGCTTGTACTGGGAACCCACGGGACTCAGTGAGACTTAGGCACTTTGTGAGGGATTTGTTAGATCAAGCTCCTGCGTTCCCAGGTCATGGCTTTGAAGAAGATGGTAGGAAAAGATGATGGTCGGGAACTGCTGCCCAGCATGTGATGGCCGGGGCATGGCCCAGCATGTAACATGTATATGTTGTTCAGACCTGTGTCTAAAGCCGGCTGGAGGACGTGGCAATGCCCACATCTATCAATTATTGAAAGATCCATGGTCCTCTGACTCTGATCCCTTGTCAGCCCCATCTGGGAAGGAGATGATTCCTATGGAAGACAGGGAAAGCAGTAACAGAAAGGGTTAGAACATGAGACGTACGGAAATGTAGAGGCTTAGCAAGGTGATGAATGGCTTTCTGTAGTCCTCTTCAGCTAGGCAAAAAGCTCTGTTTTATAGTATAAGTAATATAAAGCTAAACTGCTAGGACAGTACTGTGATCCAGAATGTGTAGCATTCTCAGTCCTTCCTGTACTGAGTGGATGGGCAAACAACTTGAAGAACACCTTCCTTTGTCCTTTAGAAAGCACCCTTGCGCTTGCATTTAAACCTATCTTTTTTAATTGAGGGGTGGCTCTAGCAACAAAATGAGGGATTTCTCGGTGGGTATTTCTGAAGCAGATCCCCCCAGTTAGGGTTGCAGTGAAAGGGTTTACATGTTTGAATGTGCAGGTTGGTCAGTGGCATATCTGCCTGTGTGAAGAGATGGTGTGAATGTCTGCATTTTTCGAGCTTACAGGGTGAAGGCGACTGAAAATTATGTGAAGGCCATGTGAATTCAAGCTGGCATTCATGTGACTGCTGTTTTCCATGTCTTCTCTTGACAAAATGGTGCAAAAATGTATTTGCATAAATGACAGATATAAAAGGGCATCTATTCCGTCTTGGCAAGGACTGCTGAACTGTGATCTTCATCCACCTCTCGGGTTACTTATCATACAGACCAGACAAGCTTCTGGTGGTGCATATAAAACAGCAAGGAACCAAGACAAGAGATAGGGTATGTTCAATTTCCAGGTAAAAGGGAGAGAGAGGAGAGATGTAACAGAAAACAACTGTTCCATTTTTCAATAACTTTTGTCTCATAAAGACCTGGGGAAAATAAAAGAAGAAAAGCCATGAAGGAGAACTTAGTTACGTTTTTGTACCCAAAATGGTGAGTGAACAAGAAGAACAAAACCCAGAAAAAAGTATTGGTTTGGATGGCATTCC
>NW_010512430.1:26826-30207 GCF_000687285.1 Phaethon lepturus | reverse complement strand
CATTCCTGAAGTATTGAAGAGGTAAATGGAAAGGAACAAGGTCACCAACTGCCAAACAAGTAAAAAGAAGACCTCTGTGAATTTTTATTTTATTTAGTTTTTAATCTCTAGCCTGGTGTGACTATGTGTTCCTCAGAAGGGACAGCAATGCAAGGAGGCAATGGGGCAGCAGCACGGCCTCAAAGACTTTGCTAAACCATGATTCACACAGTGTCACAAAAAGGATATGCCTCTGCAGCAAAATATGCACCCCTTTAAGGAATGCACAGTCCTACTCGCCTGAGGCACCCTAACGCTGCACTCTGCAACAGGACAGGGCAACTCTGACTCTCCCAGAAAAGCACAGTCCCATCCTGCACATCCTTCAAAGTTCCTGATGACTTTGTAGAAATTTGGAATGAATCAAAATTTTGGGGAAGAAGGAATAGAACATGCGAGCATCATTTTTGTTTGTACTCTGCTGTTATACCTCATGTACTTTCCACAACCTTTATGCATCCTATCAGCATTCCATCACAAACTGAGTAGTGTTTCCACCTGTACTTAGCAGTGACGAAGCCCATCTGCAGTGCTGGGTCCAGTTCTGGCCTCACCAGTACAAGGAGGACATGGCAATACTGAAGTGAGTCCAATGAAGAGCCACAAAAATAATTAAGAGATTGGAACATCTCTCATATGGGAGGGACTGAGACAACATGAGAAGAAAAAAATCAAGGGAGATCTTATCAATGTGTATAAATACCTGATGAGAAGAAGTAAAGAGGACTGAACCAGACTCATGGTGTTGCCCAATGACAGGACAAGAGGCAGGGTGCAACATCTGAAATACAGGAAATTCCATTTAAACATAAGAAAAAAACTTCTTTTACTGCAAAGGTGATTTTTATTTTATTTCTTTTTTAATCTCTAGCCTGGTGTGACTATGTGTTCCTCAGAAGGGTGAAGGTTGCCCAGAGAGGTTGTGGTTCTTTGAGATTTTCAAAATCCAGCTGGACAGAGTCTTGGGTAAACTGCTCTGCTGACCCTGCTTTGAGCAGAGGGGTTGGACTAAGCAATCTCCAGAGGTACCTTCCCCAACGATTCCGTGACTCTGGATTTCACTTGCAGTCAGTCTTCTTATTTCTTGCTGCCATCATTTGATATTGCAATATACATAGGTTGGAGGGTGCTTCTTACATTCCACTCTTTATATTTCTGTGCATCAGAATTATAACTTATATAGTTTAACTGTTAAAACACCTACTTTAAAGACACAAACCAAATCATCTGGGACAGCTAGTAAAAAACATTATTTCTAAAGTAGTAATGTTCATCACTGAAAACATCTTATTAAAAAAATATTTTAAGATGAAATACTGATTTGTTTTCGTGGCAGAGAAAATCAGCTGTAGCACAAGACATCAGAATTAAATTACCAGGCTTCCCATTGTCTTTCCTTTTTAAATTGAAATTACAGGATCTTTAGGGTGCTTCTTTTTTATATGATTTTATGAAGCTTTGAGTAATAGGCCCTGAGCTTGCTTAACGATAACAGGAACTATAATAATCCAAATAATAGAGTAAAATACAGAAAACAAATTTCATGGTGCCTTAATCTGAGAGGCACTTATTTTAACCCTTTGGTGAGTGCATAAGATGCTTTTCTGAATTCCACATCAGTTGGTAGGATAATTGCAGTGCTTTGAGCATAAATATGTACTTTGTTCTGTCTTCATTTCATGCACATATTACTTCATTCCGCAGCCTCTGAGGTGAAAAGCACACCCAAACGGAAGCAAGGGAAGAGAAAAGAGGAAACCAAAGTAAATCAATTATTGCCTTCAGCCTTGAGAAACTCATACATTTGACTTGTAACCGCACATGTGCTGTGGTGGTTCAGCTCTTCACACACTGAAAGTACACTCAGGAGGTGAAAGTAAATTTCCAGAACATACTAAAGGAACGATCTAGCTCTTATTCCCTATAATGGGCAATCACATAACCAAAAAGGTATATATTTAAAGTATTTGGAGTAACCTCTGGGCAAAAATCCCTTCCCCAGATCTACTGATTTAACGCAACTCATTAGTGAAGAGTTAAAAAAAGCTATGAAACATGTTGTATATAGGTTACTAACATGCAGGTGCCTTTAGAGGAGAGGCTGGCCTTTTGATAGCTTAACTTTTCACTTAAAATAATTAATTTTAGCACTGGTATCTAAAATTAAAAATAAAAAAGTGATTGATTTCAGAAAAGATAAATGAAGGTATTTATTTGGAGTGAGGGGAACATGTTTTCCTAAGAAAGATTTTAAAAGTTGATTATTTGGATATAATAATAGGTAGAATCAGAGATGTATTGTGAGAAATGTAGTAATGGCCAAAGAGATTCCAGGGTTAAATTCACCATGGAGGGAGCTTTTCCCTCACATTTCAAGAAAGTCAAAGGAATCACCAACCAGCAGCTCAGAACAGAATTCAATTTACATTGATAAATAGCTTGTGCAGGTACAGAAGGGCATTTCTAGAGTAATGAGGTAAAACTATTAATGGAAAATGTTTTGAAGAAATGTCCTGACAGCAAACAGAAAGCAGTCTCACAGGAAAAGCAAGAGAAATTCAGCTGCCTGGGAAGTTTATGCTGCAACTGGACAGAGACCTAGGGATCTGTGATAGAGCGCCCTGTTTCAATTAAAGAGATGAGCCAGAAGAGCTTCTAGCCTTTCCCATCTTTGTGTTTTATGAGTACAGGTGTTACAGGCATGCAAAGTAGCATATCTTAATTGTCATCTCCAAATCAGACCAGTTCCACTTGTGTTTGGTTTAGCATACTGTATTTTGATGAAGTTTTCATCTGATTTCCCTTAAGGACAACAGTAGCATTTCCACTTATTCAAGAAGTCAAGCTCTTATGCTATTTCATTTACTATGGGCGTAGAGAACTTAAAGTGTGAATTAAAACAATGGAAAAACCTTTGTGACATGACACAGGAGAGCAAACCTAGAACTTTGACAGTACAAATAGCTGTTGACTGCCAGAGCTTTACTCATACACTGGTAAACTTTGCTCTGGGAAGAGAAAGCTGCACAAAGAGCTGCTGGAGCCCAAGAACTTCAAAGCAAACGACATGGAAGTGCAAATCAATAGAGTAACCACATGAAATTTTTCAAGGGTATTTCATGCCTTCATGTGTTCATTTCAAAACGTTACCTCACAAATTCCCACTAACGCTATCTTTCTTGAACTCTCTAGCTATTTCCTGAGAAAAATCTAACAGGTCTTAGAGAATCATTGTTATAAGCTTGAGATCTTGTCAGAAGATGCTTGGAGAATTTCATTTGAGCTGAACTTTTTTCAGTACAGTGCTTCCTGTGGGGAAAAGGTACAAAACTTCTGTCATGT
>NW_010512430.1:0-26795 GCF_000687285.1 Phaethon lepturus | reverse complement strand
AGTCCGTCTGAAGCACTCCGCAGGACTTAGCTGGAGGAGACAAAAGGCATGCATGGTCTGTTGCATTATTTTGCTGAAATGTACTCTTTTTCTAGAAATTTGCACCTGGTGTTTATCCAACTGTAATCTTCTCCTTAAATTGTTGGAATTTTGATTTTGCTGTTACTTGCTCCTGCTGGTACCCAATGTAGACATTGGATGCCAACTAGTGCTTATCTGGTTTTAAGCTTTGTGCTTTGTTGAAAGTTGGAAGTAGTGTTGTTTTGCACTTGGTCAGTAAAGAGGAGACATGATTTGTTGATGTTGTAATGCTTTTATATAGTTCAGACCTTGGAGGCCTTAGTCAAACCATCTGAAGAAAAATAATTCTACTTTTCATTACTGGATAATTCTTTCCTGTGATATATTAGCTGGTATACAGTCATAATACATTCACTTGACAGTTCTGATATGTAAGATACCTTAGTAAAAATATCTCTAATCTTTCTGAAATGTCCATATAAAGTATATCATACTGTGACTTGACTACTACTTTGAAAGAGCATCATGCAAACGTTACTGAACTCCTGCAAGGCTCTGCTGACTTTAATAAATTTTGAAGCAGGCACAGATTCCCTGATGTCAGAGTCTCAGGAAAAGTACTATAATAAGGCTGCTCTAATAGCATCCTTTTCAACTGTTAAAATGTAAGAAAGAAATTTCTTAAAAAAGTTTTTGATAAAATATGCTTCACAATGTTGTCATACTGTTGTAAGTAGCAAAAAAGCAACAGAGTTTTAAAGCAGAAAAATGCTCTGTACAGTTTTAAATGTTTTAAAAAGCAATGGATACACTCCTTTCTATGGTTCAGTACACGTGAACTAGGGATTCACATCCGAAATTCATTTTTATCTTCATTTGGTCATGTGGAGTCACTTGCATTTTTCTGTGTTCCAAAGCCTCGATAAACCAGACACAATTTTTTAATTAGAACAAACAACAGAAATCTTACTTAAAAATGTTTATTGTAAAAAAGTGGCTAGAAAACAACATGAATTTCACTTCACACATTCTTCAAGTTATCCATAGATGCTGCTATAGGCAACAATTCACTTTCATTCATAACACATTCAATCATATAAAAATAAAAATATTTACATTATGTCCACATACTTTACAAAATCATCAATAAAAAAGGCACTTGGAGGGGTAATGCTGAAAATATTGCATTTCCTTTGTGCATTAAAAAAAAAATAATTGTCAAACTCCCGTGAACCCCCTCTCTTGCACTTATTCCCGTTTTTTAAAAAAGATTAGAGTTTAGAGGAACCATTCCATATTAAAAGATGGTCAAGCATGCACCAGGAATGTTTGAAGCTACAGTCTTTTTTTTTTTTAAAGGCACATGCACAGTTAGTTTGTGGCTTTCAGTTTTTTGTACATTCTCTTACATGTTTTTTTTTTCCCTCTCAGTTATGCAGTTTTAAAGCATTTCAGATCATTAATGAAGGCCTTGGCTTCTAATAAAATAAAATAAAAAAACACAGCAATGAATAATATTAAACATTTACTAAGGTAAACTTGGAATACTTTTTAAGGCACCTGAGATAAATGGTGTCTAGCGAAATTCACTTGGGTAGTATTTTTATTAAAAGTTCCACTTAAAATACTGTTTCTTTGGTTGAAATGGCTTGGCAGGAATGTATTGTTAACTTTGCAGTCTTTTCTAAGCAAGAAAAGACGACATACATTTGGCTACATCTATAAAGAAAGCTGATAATGCTTCTTCCTTTAGAACTACTTGAAATGTCATGCATGGTGTCTTTCCCCGTATTTCAGAATTCACACTTAAGAATGAGAATGTGTGACTGAACAGGAACTACTTAAAGCTCATTTCTACTGACATTCTAAGTTCTTCCACTATTTTGTTTGCTTGTTTGGTGGTGTTTTGGTTTTGTTTGGCAGAAAAGAAGACGAGAAAACGCCTTTGGATTTCCACTTATCATTTGGAACAGGAGTGGAGAAATGCATTGAGTCCAGGTAAACATTGACTGCATGACTCAGTGTGCTACACAGCAGCCAGATTCCTCGTGTTTGTGCAGAAGAGACATTCTGGAGAAAGTTTTGGAGCAATTTTTGCACTGGTATTTCTTCACATCCGAGTGGGTCTGCAGATGAGCCCTCAGATTGGATCTGTCTGCAAAAGCCCTGTTGCAGTGAGGACAGGAAAACGGCTTCTCTCCTAAAAAGGAAACATCAAGAAAAAATAGGATAAACTTTTAAAAAAGTAGTACGTGCTTAGGACAGGTAAACCCCACTTCTATCCTAAGAAACAAACAAACAGAAAAGATTTGTTGTAATAAAGGCTGTAATAAAAAGTTAATTGGACCACAGATACAACAGCTTTCAGCCCTGCTCTCTGTACTTGCAAAACTCAGTTTTTTCAGAACATGCTGCTTAAGTGCAGTCTCCGAAGAGAAGCTGCTGACACCTTCTGCATCTACAGGTGCAGGCAGTACTTTAGGTTGGGCTCCTCCCAACATTTTCAAATATTTTAATAGAACTTTTCCTGCTTAGCGCTGTGTGAATTACTGGGGACAAGGGCTTTGACTGAAGGGCAGCAAACAGCAATACAGCCATTACATTGTACCCAGTGTTATACTCCAAATCAAGTTTTTGCCTCAACAGAAAAGACAGACTGCTTTGGTGATGATGTGTTTCCAATTCTTAAAAGCTTGAGATAGCACATGCAAAACGTGCCAATTGCTTAAGGAGTCAGAAAGCAGCCCCTCATGCATTGCCTTTCTGTTTTGCTGCTTGATGTCAGTCAGCTGGAGCCTTCTCAAAGTTAGCAACTTCCAAAGCCTGAAAGTTAACATAAAATCCTTAAAGCAAAACCTTCAGCTAGTGGAAATGGGCTAAACTGTCAAAAAATTTTCGAGGGAGCAATGCTAATTTATGCCAGTACCTAGCCCAAAGTTATGAGACCATGCTATGGTCTCCCTATGATCCCCTTCCTCCTCCCCCCCACCCCAAGAAGGAGAATTTAGCCTTTTGATGATACATTTGAAATTCTGCATATGCATTTCAAGGTTAGTAAAGAAACACTGCTGGTTTTTTTTCCACCTGTGGAGAAAAATAGCAAAAGGACATCCTGACATTATAGCAAGAAGAAACTGCAGTTGTAATGGTTGTTCTTACCAGTGTGAGTTCTAATGTGTCCTTGAAGTAGCCAGGGTCTAGAGAAAGCCTTGCCGCAGATCTTGCAGACACAAGGTAGCGTGTGGGTCCTGATGTGCATCTTAAGTGCTCCCAGGCTGACATACTCCTTGTCACAGTACTTGCAGCTGAACGATTTCCTAGACTGGGCATCACAGTGCAGCTGCTTATGTTTGGCCAAGCCAGAGAAAGTTGAATAGGTCTTGTTGCATAAACTGCACTGAAACTTTTCAGCTTCGATTGCATGGGGGTCTGAAAGCTTGGACTGGATTCTCTCTTCTTCATCGCTAATGGGACTTTCTGAACCACTGTGATCTTTGGAGGAGGTGTCAGAAGGTGGAGGTGGACTGACTCTTCCCAAAGATGAGGGGTATCCAGAAAGCGGAGAGAGGTCATTGGGTAACGGAGACGGTAGCAGCCCGGTTGTAGTCCACACAGTAATGGGATTGTAAGCTACTGAGCTCAGGATCTCTGGCTGTGGTATGATAGGGACTGGATAGCTTTCATACAGGTATGGGGATATAATCACTGGAGAAAGAAGAAAATTTTAAGGTAAGAGAACCAAAAAGTATTTCAAAAGGCAGCAAAATTAACATTTTGGCGATTAAAAAGTGCATAAATTAAATAGTATGATCATCTGAATATAAGGAGGATTAAGGAAATAGCATTTCATACATATATTCTGATGGGTAGCGACAGTGCCCTTGGACAGACAAATTACAGCTGGAGAGTCTCTTCAAGGCAGCATGCTGTCTCTAAATCTGTGCAGCCTGACACAATGAAGCAGTGAAACTTCCTGAAGGATTTGTACAACAGTTTCAATTCCACCACCAGCAGATACAGAACAGGAAAACTCTAAGTAACGAGTTCAAGTGGATGAGCAAACTTTATGATTAACTCTGGGCAGCATCGACATATTTCTCAAAACTCCCTCCTTGTAAGCAAAAAGAGAAAGAGCCAGCAATGAGCTAACCCCAAACCCGAAAAGAAATCCCACCCCTCCTCGTTACTGCCACGCGATGACCGCAGCCTCGGACGCAACGCAGCGGCATTAGTCTTCTTTTCGCTACCTGTATGAGTGTCCAGCTCGCTGTAGTTCGGCTTCTTGGATGAATTGAAATGTTTCTTGACCAGGAAGGAGCGTGGCATTTTGGATGCCGCCTTTCTCCCTCTTCCAGACTCTCCCGGTGGGTCGGTGTAGTGGTCCCCGGCTGGCGTGCAGCAGGCGCGCGCACACGCGATCACTGCGAGCGCATCGGTCCTTTATGGCGTTGCCTGCCCCCCGCAGCCCGTCCGCCGTGGTGGTGTAGCGGCAGTGCAGAGGCGCCTTGAAAAGTGCCGTAAATACCCACTAGTCAGGTGCAGGGGGGAAGGGTTTTCCGCTCCTCCAATCACTTCGGGATGTTCTCAAGCACTTTTCCAAACAGGCTGTTTTTCTGGGAGGGCTCTCCGGCCGCTGGCGGCAGGGATCCAATCCCTGCGCGGAGGGCTTGGTTCAGGTTTCAGCTCCTCCCGCTGGAGACAGCTGTGAACGGAGGAGCAAGCCGTGGTCAGAGCGCGTTATCCTGCTGCAAAGCGGGTGTGTGTCGCTCTGTAGAATTTCTGTCTAGAAAAATGTGTTGGTCGAGGTGCTTTAAAAAAAGGTCAGTTTACTGATTCAGCTGAATTCTTTTTTTTCTTTCTGGCAGAGACCTGGATAAGTCATAGGCACTGAAGCTTCTTGTTTTCTTTTTTTTTTTTTTTTTTCTTTTTTTTTAAAACAAGTCTGCTTTCCAGATGTTTGATATAAGAATTACAATGGAACAAACTGTTCATTAAGGGCAGAAGGGGGGACATTACAAGATAACAAGTTAGCCGGCAGACCTAATGGAAGCCTTTGAACTGCCTGTGTGCCTGCTCCGTTTGGGAACTGCCTTTGAATAGTTGTTTTTAGGAAAGGCTGGAGACAGCAGCCCGCCTCCCTAACCTGCGCCCTTCCAGGCAGAAGGGCCAGAGAGATACTGCAAGTGAGTTCAAGGAGAGGGAGAAGCCCTGGAATGATTACATTTCAGAGCAAGATGATAGGGTTTATATAATACGCATACTGCTTCAGACTGTTCATATAAAGAATATTTTATTTTTTCACTTTAAAAATCTGCAGAATGCAAAACCTTGACCTTTCCTTCTTTGGGAGGAGTTATGTCATTCTTTTGCCTATCCTTTTAGAGCACCGCCAAGGAAATTTTCCTAATTATCCAAAGCTGTTAAAAGATACACAGATAAGCAACCCCCCAAATTATAGACTGGAAGATTTAAATGTCTCTTAAACGTCCTTCTCCATTAGTATGTTTAGGACCTCTTGATTTCCTATGAAGGTATAATCTGTAATATGTATTTCATTTAGGATGAAAGTCTCTTAAATGTACCACAGAATTTTCTGGTTATCTAGATTGATTTAGAGGAGGCATTTAGTCACAGATAGGTTTTTTAATTTTAAGATGTTTGCATTTTGAAAATATGGACAGTTGAATTCTTGGTCTGCCCACCCCACCACTTCCCACCCCTCCTTTTGTATTAACTACACCTGCCTGGGCACATACCGGTATGCCGTGCCGATGTGCCGCTAGGGCTCTGTCCTGTCGGGAGGAGGCGTGGAGGGGTGTTTTACAGAGACCACCCCAGCCCTTTTTTGCAGCAGGTGTTGGAATAGATGGGGGGGGAAAAAAAATTCCCTCTGGTTCTGTTAAGACACGTAAGAGCAAAGTGCTTTGTCAAGCTGCGTGACTTAATCTCTGGGGTGCCCACAAAACAAGTGCAGAGAAAGTTAGCCATTTTCAAGAACTGATTAAAAAGATTCAGCTGTTCAGCATCTAACTCTGGTGTCTGTCAGTGAAAGGTGTCACATGGATTTCCAAGCTGCAGGGAACACACCCAGGCTATGGGAGGAAAGGGAAAGTGGCAAGAAAAGGGACTTGCCAGGTACCTGCTTCGCAGCTGGGATGAAGGAACAGATGCAGCTTTTCCTAAAACGGAGAGCAGCGCTTGCAAAGGCACAAGCCATTGCTTTCCTCAACTGCACAGAAATTAAGAAATCCACAATGTGTTTTTTAAAGTTTGCATTTGTGGTCCTGCTCCCCTCTCAGCTCTGTTCCATCTGAGAAGTCCCTGTCCCCTGCCAACTCTGGGAAAGCACTGCATTTCAGGATGTGAGGCATTAGTCTGTATCTAAATAGTCTGTTACATGAGCTGTGATTCAGACCTTGAGCTGGTTTAAGTTTGTGTGTTGAAATGAATGGAGCCATGCAGATTTTCACTGGCTCGGGATCTGTTCTTTTGTATGTTTGCTAAAAGTAAAGGGTCTGATTCACCAGTGAGGTACTCCCTCTCGGGGCATTTTCACCAGCATAACACCAGAGTGATGCAGTTTAAATTAATTGCACTTATATAAATCACAGGAGCGTAAGCAGTTAGCCCACTGGCTGAGCTGACTGAAGGATGTTAGGAATTGGATAGAAGGCATGTTATTACATGGTCCTGAAAGGATATTAGCAGCACATACTACCTGAGTGAGGTCTGCTGTCAAAAAAAGGGAGAGTCTGCATGAGGAGTGGGTGAGTCAGAGTAAACAGGTGTTCTGAGTGTTTACGGCAAATGTGGATGAGAGGGCACTCGGAGACGTGCAGCATCCATCCCCGTGCAAGGAAGGAAACACAAAGGTCGAGTGCAGGAGACAGGAGGTTTCCCCTCCTTGGAGGAGCCAGGGAGGCGCGGGGATTGCGGAGGGCGGCGGATGGCTCTGACGGTGGTGCTGCCTGTGGGCAAAGCCTTGCACCCACCGCCGAAAAAACAGGCCTAAAGGCTTCGCTCTCACATTTTACAAGTAGTTGGTCTTTTAGGGATTCTTTGTTTTTACTTTGAAAGCTTGTGTAAAGCTGTCTTGTTAATGCCACTGTGCTGCTAATTGCCACTCCGCAAAGCAGGTAGGAAATGATCTGAGCAGTTCTGTTGCCTGAAACCTTGGTATGTGTTTTGCACCAACAAAATGGCTAAGACCAAAGTTTCCCAAGCTTGAATCATGCAGATGAAATGGCGTGGTTTTTTGGGGTGTTTTTTTTTTTTCCCCTACATCAGACCACTTGTTCATGTGCCTAGATAACAACCTGTGAGCCTCGCTTTAGTCTCCCCATTTCTGACAGCTCCACCAAATCCCTTTCCTTGTCAAGTGTTCTGAGAAGGGCATCAACTTTTGTTATTCAGCTGTCTGGAAATGGAAGGGTGCCAGAATTATGTTTGTTATCAAAGAGGGAAGAAGGACCCATGCTAAGCCATCACCAGGTTAGTTCTTCTCATGACAGCATTTATGTCCTTACCAAGCATCAATTACTAGCAAGATTGTGGATCAGAAAATGTTAAATATCTGGATAAATTACAGCAGAATCAGGAAAAATAGTTTCAGAATATTAAATGTGTTATGCTGGGTCACTGTTCCCAGAGCAAAATATATTGCTCTGGCAGGACTGTTAAGCACTTTTTGCCTGGGCCTGCCATGGAGCCCATGGAAGGCAGCACAGCGAGGTTCAGAGGAACCCCCAGGAGTCACTGAGCCCAGTGGAGTATACCAAAAACAGCTCTGCAAGGTTACTGATGCAGGTGACGGCTTCATCCCAGAAGGTGTAAAAGCACAAGTAACTCACACTTACAGTGTAGCTCTTGCAATTCATCAGCCGCCTACATTTCAAAGGAAAGTGTGAAATGGTTAATATGAGGGGAAAAAAAATTGATCAGTTTCCAGTAGCCAGTTGAATGTAGAACATATCAACTAAGCTTCAGTCTTACCCTTTGCTTTCGTATTTCCCCCTTACTGCCAGCTGGTATATCTTGAGAAAGTAAAGAAGTGGTGTAACTTTTAGAAGCAGGATGGTTTTAATACAGCTGGAAGATGAGGAGTACCTCAACTGTGATTATGTTGGATGTCAGAGAAGAAGAAGACCAAAATTAACAGCGTAGAGGAAAACAGGGAATGGTGTTCCTTCCCACTACCCCAATACCTACGCCTTAAGAAATTTTTTGAAACACATTTTTAGGATACCTCTTCTTTCATGTTTTGCTCATTCTTCCAAATGCTGACCTGAAATATCATCAGAAATGGCAGACAATTTAAAGAGGAACCATCATGATATCATGTTGAGCTCCAGTCTTGTAGGCTTAAAGTTCAATGAGTCAGAATAAATCTTTGCGTCTTGGAAAGTTTTTCCAATTCAATTAAAAATTCTCCACATTTTGAAGGTTTTGCACCAATAAATACAGCTCATCTAAAATCAGTAACTTTAAGTCAGAGTTACCAAGTACAGTTTTGTAATAGGATCTAAACTTGTGAGATTGAAAGAGATTAAAAAAGAGGTTTGCTTTTCGGACATATTATAGACTTAAGTGTTCCTCCATGTTTTGGTTATTCAGGTTTGTAATTCCACTTTAAGCATATTAAAGAGGTGATGACTGAACCACAAATGTCTGATTCAGTCTGAACTTTCCAATAGGACAGAGACCTTTGAAATGGGTGTCTTAGAGGTCTAAGCCCATCTCTAATTTTGATATATACATGTAAAAATAATGCCAATAATATCTATGGTGAGGAAACCTGCATTTACTAATAAGATACAAAAAAGTTCCTTTTGGATCAAGTAGGTCAAAGAAGGCTGGCTTCTGTGCGCTCTCTCCTTCACACCTGTGTAACTTCACTGACTTAAGAGGGTTCAATTTAGAGTCAATTTAGCCTATAACGAAGGAACCTGGTCATAGTTCAATTTTCCTACATTGTTTCTACATGAAGATATTTTAACAGCGGGCCAAATTCCCCTGTCATTCCCATCTGTAGTATCTCCGTTGGCTACAGCTGAGCTATTTCAGATTACTCAAGCAGAACTGAGATGTGATTCTAGTACAATAAATGTAACTCTTGCTTATGTGTGTAGTACTGTGACAAGTATCCATTAAACAGAACTGTGTTACATCCCAGCTAAAGCTACTACACTCCAGAAAGCAACACTTTAGCCATCGTTTCCTGATGATTTTCCTGATCACGGTTTCCCGATCTTCCAGTATGCCACTGGTATTATTCATAAGAGGAACAAAAGATTTGAGAATGCTGACCTTGGGATCCAGGGAGCGAAAGCGAGGGCTTGCACAAGCGTTACGTGGTTGGAAAGAGCCATCTGCCGGGCACAGCCACCGGCGGGAAGCGTTTGCTCTCCGGAGCAAGACCTGTGCCAGCCGCCCCACCGTGTGGCCAACCCGTGAACTGGGGACGCATAAGACCTCTGGGATGCACCGCGGGAGGCAGCTGCCACCGCCCTGCTGATGGGGGGACTTGGGGGAAGAGGAGTAGGGGGGTGATGGAAACGGTCAGGAAATGGCCAGGGCACTTCTCGGATTTTGTAGTATGTCTGAGATCTGTGATCGTTCTATGATCTACTCCACCTTGACAGTGGGATGGAATGCACCCTCAGCAAGTCTGCAAACAACACCGAGTTGAGTGCTGCAATTGGACACGCCTGAGGGACAGGATGCCATCCAGAGGGACCTGGACAAGCTCAAGATCTGGGCCCGTGTAAACCTCATGAGGTTCAACAAGACCATGTGCAGGGTCCTGTACGTGTAGATGTGGCACTTCAGGACATGGTCTAGTGGGCATGGTGGTGTTGGGTTGATGGTTGGACTTGATGATCTTGAAGGTCTTTTCCAACCTTAATGAATCTGTGATTCTGTGATTCTGTCCTGCATCTGGGTCAGGGCATCCCCCAGTATCAATACAGGCTGGGGCACTCAGAGCAGCCCTGCCAAGAAGGACTTGGGGGTACTGGTGGATGAAAACCTGGACATAAGCCGGCAATGTGCGCTCGCAGCCCACAAGGCCAACCACATCCTGGGCTGCATCAAGTGTGGCCAGCAGGTCAAGGGAGGTGATTCTGCCCCTCTACTCCACTCTGGTGAGACCCACCTGGGATACTGTGTCCAGCTCTGGAGCCCTCAGAACAGGAAAGACATGGACCTGTTGGAGCGGGTCCAGAGGAGGGCCACAAAAATGATCAGAGTGATAGTGGAACGCCGCTCCTATGAGGACAGGCTGAGAGAGTTGGGGTTGTTCAGCCTGGAAAAGAGAAGGCTCCAGGAAGACCTTATTGCAGCCTTTCAGTACTTAAAGGGGGCTTATCAGAAAGATGAGGACAGACTTTATCAGGGCCTGCAGTGATAGGACAAGGGGTAATGGTTTTAAACTAAAGTAGGGTAGATTCAAACTAGCAGTATATAAGACTTTTTTTTACAAATGATGGTGGTGAAACACTGGCACCGGTTGCCCAGAGAGGTGGTAGATACCCCATCCCTGGCAACATTCAAGGTCAGGTTGGACGGGGCTCTGAGCAACCTGATCTAGTTGAAGATATCCCTGCTCATTGCAGGGGGGTTGGACCAGATGACCTTTAAAAGTCCCCTCCAGCCTGAAGTATTGATGACTCAATGGTTCTGTGATTTTGTGACTTTTGGAGGGGGGGTGTGTGTAATTATTTTTTGTTGCTTACAGCAAAGTGAGACATGAAGGCATCATTCGATATTTCCTGCTCTGGGGAATGCATGTCTGTGTGTGTACGTCACTTATTTGTCATGTATTGTGCATATGTGTTTAAAATGCATTTCTGTATCTATATATACTTATGTTTGTATGTATTCTGACATATACTTGTGACCACATTTCAAACACTGACAGTTCAATCACATGACAAATATTTATGTGAAAGTGTCATTATTCCTATTTTACAAATTAGTAAATGAAGCATGAAGAGATTAAGACTGAAATTTTCAAAACATTAGTTCTTAAGTGTATTTTTAATTAAGCTTTGTGGTGCCCTTCTCTACAACAGCCTATATTCCTGTCTTTAAATGCTGCACAAGCTCCTGTATCATTTCCTATGTAGAAATTGTTATTGTATTTATTTACAGAGAGTATAATTTGTATTATTCAATTATTATTTAAACTAACATGATATTTATCCACAGTCTGCTGTAGCTTCATAGATTTTCAACTTTCATAGATTTTTTTAAATACAATAAAACCTTATTTGATACCTTTTTAAAAATTTCTGCTTGTCCCTTTACTCTGGTTGATGGACTAGAGTACTTGGATTGGACCATCTATGTTTTGCCTAGGTTTCCCTTCTGATGTTCTCATACCGAATACTTTACACAATGGCTGAAGTGTTTTTTCCAGAGGCCCATGGTCCACTCTCAACCATACCCTACCTCGCCAAATGTACCTTAAGGTTTCCCACCACCTTGCTGCTTTGACTGAGTGTCCTTGAAGCAGTGACTACCTACCAGAAAATGCAAATGTAAACTCCATCATCATACACTCTCTAATATTGGGTTGAACTGGTCGATATCAACAATGTCCCACCTTTGGGGGACCTGTATGACACCTCCTCTTCTTGGCCACTCTTCCTACACACCTACATAACCACCGACATTGCCCTTTTTCTGATTTCTTCCTTTAAAAGCACAGACAGTTGCTTGTTGCCAGGTAGGCACAAATTGCTCCCTCCCCTTCAGGGTGCAGGAAGGAGCAGTAGCCTGTGCCATTCACACACACCATTCACACACACCATTCACACACACCATTCACTCATTCACACACACCATTCACACACACCATTCACTCATTCACACACACCATTCACACACCCCATTCACACACACCATTCACACACACCATTCACACACACCATTCACTCATTCACACACACCATTCACACACACCATTCACTCATTCACACACACCATTCACACACACCATTCACTCATTCACACAGCCTGGCCAGCAGCCGCGGCTGTGTCGGGGGCTCTCTCAAGCAGCGGTAAGTGTGTGGGGCAGTGTGCTGCGTGCTGGGGGACAGCAGAGACCTTCCCCTCTGCTGCTGAACTGAGTACTCAGAAATGCTCGGGGTGTATCTGCCACAAAATGTAACTTTCCTGGGCAGTTATCTTAAATTAGTGGATTGGTGAGTGTCTTTTTTATTTATCACCTACATATTTATTTGTGTAAAAGGATTCAAACTCATGAGATCTTTTGTACATCTATCCAACTCTTGGCATCTCAGTGGTGTGCACTGTAGCTGCACTGCTAACAGCTGGGACACTTATCTTTGTGCTCCAAAATGAACAGATGATGTTAGTCCATAGAGTTAGTATCTCTATTTCAATATAAATTCATGATTTTGCTGTGGCAACAGAAGGTGAGAGGTGCTGGGTTTCCATCAGTGTTGCTCTTCTGTTTCATCCTGAGGCCTAATGACCTGCTGCTCAAGATGATAGTAGTGCTACAAGGCTGGTTCACCACCTGTATTGCCTGCTCTCCATCCCTCATTTAACATTATATATTACTTGCACACTGGATCCCAGGAAAACTCTGTAGTTGGCAATTCTTGTGATTTCTTGGATTGCCTTCAAGAACTTGGTCTTTCCATTTCTCAGGGTCTGTTTGGAAGTTCCCAGGATCTCAGAGATTTCTGATAGTGAAGATGTCTCTTCTCCTGAGCTCCAGCTCCTTTGCATTCAGACTAGTACTCTGCTTCTGGCTCTGTTAAGCTTGATAAAGACCTCCTGCGCTATCTTCTCCTATCGCCTTAAACAATAACCGTTGCCAGCTGCAGGCCTGATGTCTGAAAGTCCTGTTCTGTCTTTATCTGTTATCGCTGGAATAGCTTTGAGGGCAGGCTGATGTCTGGAGACATTTTTTTTCTTCAGTGGTACCTGGCAAAAGCGTAGCGCAGATTGTCAGGGGCTGGGTGATTCAGCATGCCAGAACCTATTTTCGTCATCGCAGAGACCTTTTTAGTCCCAGGGAAGTCAAGCAGTATATCTTCAGGATTACCATGTAGTGACTCCTTTGCAATGCTCTGTTCCCTGATGGGAGTTTTCCCAAACATCCAAGACATTCTTGAGGGCTTTCACCACTGTAAAAATGCTAAAGGCTGCAAAAATGAGAAGGCACAGCTGCTAACTCTGGTTTCCATGAGTGTGAGGGTGTCTGGGCTTTCTGCTCTCCTCTGTTCCTTCCTCAGCAGCTCCACCAGGCCTGAGGGATGTCTGCACTTTGGGTTTCTTACTAGCTCCTGTAAGAGCCTTCAACTGACTACAGCGTGTGGAGTCGATCTCCTTACAGTGTGTCTCAGGCTGCTAGAGAGGGCACAGACTGACTATTATCTTTTTCTTTCATGGTGGGAACAGTCAGACATCGTATTTCAGCCAAACTTGTGTCTTGCTTTAGTAACATTCTCCGGCAATGGTACCACTTTTGCATCAACCACTGTACATTTCAAGTGATAGCAGCTTTGGTTGTTTTTTTTTTTTTAATTTCTGTGTTAACAGCCCATGTCTGCCTACTGGCTTCAGAACTGTTTTACTGCATATTGCCAGCACTTGGACACACTTCTTCACCCTCATGTTGTGCTGCCTCTCAGTACCGGGGGAGTGAGCTGCCGCTGTCTCCGTATATTGGCTAGAACTGGATCCATCACTGATCGCGAACTCCAAATATAGCCATGATAGTATGGCTGATTTTTGAATCAGCTGAATTATGCTGATCCACCTCTCTAATTTTCTTTTCCATGGTCCTGAATGTTTCCTCTGCAATAGTGGCTGTCATTGCTCATCCTGTTCTTCCTGTTGAGAGATGCTTAAGCAGGATTAATGTTTCCTTCAGTAATCATCTCTGCAAGGTAGTACGAAGTGCATCATGAACAACTGTCTCAAGGGAGGTAATTTTTATGCCTCCAATGCTACATGAAGGTGCCAGCTATCTCCATTTTGTGGCACAAGTATCTCTTTCTGCTTCCTTTTTAGGGATATGAAAGCAGTGTTTTTCTACAGTCTTGTTCTGCTTAATACTGCTCGTTCTGCCATGAGCTGCGACCTGGTAGTGTGATCTCACCAGCATCTCACCAGCCTTCCCCACAAAGACTGTTGAGGATTTACCCGCATTCCCTCACCTCTGCTCAGATTGTGTTTTGGCTCATCACATGTCTGTGCTTGTGGATAGTCATGCTATACTGCTTTTTCCTCTAGTTCTTGCTCATGCTTTACTTTTTAGTAAGTTACATCTTTCAGCTTCATTGCTATACAAGAGAGACAGACCTTTCCTGAACTGACCACTGCCACCAGAGTTTATGGATAATTTGCTGGATAATAACACAGAGTGCATTGTCACAGATAAATTGTATATGTATAGATACAGATATGTATGTTACTGCATGGAAGAGGTTAGAGACTGCCTTGAGGCTCAGCATCAAAGCTGACTCATGTCTTCATGAGTAAACTGATCTTTTTTCCCTAAACCAGGGTGGCTACAGCTAAACTGCCTGTTAGAAAGAGTCTTGTAAAATGTTGAACAATGCCTAGGCCTTAGCTGTGAGGATGCTAATGCTTACAATCCAAAGCCATGTTAGGAAAACACTAAAAATGAAGCAGTGTAGACATTTGTAATCCTGTGACTTGGCTCTGTTTCATCTGCTAATCCAGGCGTAGCTCATATTCCTGAAATCAGTCTGATTCTTCATTGAAGGAAATGTTTGCCAAGATGTTGAATGCTGATATTAAAACAGGATAAATCTTCTCTCTAGTGCCTCATCTACGCCCTTCTTTATAACAGTTCTTTTCTGTTATATGCATTGTACTGTGTATTATGTCCTGACATGTATCTATCCAGGGGAATAAAGGAAGAAAAAAGTTATGTATTTTACTCAAATTATGCTCTAATTTTATTATGTGTAACTTCAAAACTTCTAAACCAGTCAGTGATTTTCTAAAATTCAGGTCATAAATTTTTAAAGAGCAGGGGTAGCAGTGGAAAAATCTGTGTCAGCTTCATTTACTCATTATGAAGCATCTATCACAGTTTATTTTCTATCAGTTTGGTCCTAACCTCTTATCCATTGCTATCCTCCTATGCCCTCATCCACATAGCTATTGAAAAAGCTCTGGGTACTTAGTAAATGACTTCAAGAAGATTTAGATATTCATGACATCTGGGAAACAACTACTGTTGGTCCCAAATACCTCACTGTTCCTCACGGCAGATGTGGTGGAGGCAGATGAAAATGCAGAGTTCCATATTATAAGCATCACCAGGGAGATGAGTAACCACTATGACCAGCTGACATCTTTTGAAGTGGAAGTAATAAAAGGAGGAGGTGGCCTGTTGCAAAATCGCAACTAACAAACATTCTGTATCTGGTCCTATTTCAGTAAAGAAAACAAAAATTTTGTGGAGACACTGCATATGTGATAAATTATATTGCAAATGGAGAGATGTTTGAATCTCAGAAGAGTCACATCCTCAAAACTCTAACGATTACCTTACATCTTTTTTACTCAAGATAGGGAGGCAGTCCGAATAGCAGGATTTCAAGATGACAGGTAACTCTATGGTTAAGGCTTGATTCACTTCAACCTGAGAAACATGCTGACGTCCCAGTTCTGCAGTAAATTTCTACAATTTGTACTTCAGCTGCTGCTTCCTATTTCTAAAATGGGGCTTATGGCATTTCCCTGTCTTGTAAGAAGGTCTCAGGACTACTGCTTTAAAGCACAGGCAATATTAATGAGGAGATTAGTAGTGTCTTGGAGTGGTTTGAAGCCTGGAAGAAAATTCAGAGACAGAAGCAGCTGATGACAAGTAAACAGAGGGAGGAGGAGGAGGCAGATGCAGTTGGAAGGTGCATCCTGAAATTCCTTCAAGGCTGCATTATTTCCCACCCCAGAAGCAAAAGTTGGTGCCGCGTTACTGTGCGCTTGTCTTCCTCCTCAGTTCAGCCATTCTGCTCCTGTACCTTTTGTGCACATGTCCTCATCATTTTGGAGAGTAAATCTCTGAGGTACCATTTTGAGAGATTGTGTGCTGGACAAGAAAAAATCTCAATCTGGAGCTGAGGCTTTTCATTTTTCTGCCTCCTGGTGAAGCAGTGATATGAATGGATTGCTCCTGTCGTGTTATTGCATAATTCATGAGCTGAAATAACTATGAAATGCTTTGCTGAAATTTTAAAGATCAGCAGAGAAAATATGCATGCAAAATCCAGCTTAGAGCATTGACAAACACACACTATAGGAAAGAGAGGCCTTCAGGGCCTGTAAGAAGATTGCTTTTCACTTTTTTTCTTTTATTGCAGTTTTGTTTCCTCATTAATTACCCTTAATAAATGAGTCAATATTTATGTGGGTGATAACACTGGCTATACCAGCTGCTAGAAATTGCTCATTTCAGGTAATTACCTATTTTGAAATTTCCTAATCCCCAGTTTATTTATCCCCATGCGGAGGAGATTGCTTTGATGTGAAGTTCAAGCTTTTTCAGTGACTTTAGCTGGCTGTAGATGCTGCTCCTCAAGGATGAGAAAGGTAACTTTGCATGAGGTTTCACTTGGTCAGTGCCCCTGTCAGCAGTGACTGCCAAATTACCTATGTTCCACGCAGTAATTTTTCTCACTTGATCACTTTTTCCTTATGGAATAAAATGAGGTACCAAAAATAACCTTGAGGTCTAAGGCAGTTTAAAAAAACCAACAATCTAATAAAATGAGCACATACTGAATCAGCTTTAAAGCTTACTGAATGTCAGACTGAATGGTATAGCATGTAAAAGCAAATATCTGCTGTTCTAATCAGCTCCCAGCTACCACATGGGTTTGATGTACAAATCAGATATCACTTTACAGTTTATTGTTTGTGGACTGCTTAGTTGCTCATGCAGCCTTTTTGTTGGGGATTGTTTGTGAAATGTATAATGATAAGAAAGTTTCATGTAGGGGAGTCAGATAAAGAGAGAGAAGCATATCTGTGAGAAGAAAGAATGAACAAGCGAAATAAATGTCAGGTATTGATCTCTCAAATCATGCAAAGCCTTTGAAAAATAGGGAGTCTCTCTCAGATGGTAAAGAAGTCCTTTCAATTCTACTTTACTGACCTCTAAGTGCCAGCATAGTGTGCTGTGGTAGCTGACAGGACTATTTGCCTCCTGAATTGTTTTAGGAGCAGTATTTCAATTCCTTCAAATTCTCCCCGAACATAACACTTCCCAAAAATTCCTTTTTCTTCAAGCATCTTTGCTAAGAATTTTCCATAGCTTCTCTATCCTAAACTGTCAGAACTGTCAGGCACTGTTTTTTTGCATTTCCTTGGCTCTTTACATTTTTTTCTTCCAGGAATGGTTACAAGTTTTCACATAAGAAAAAGATGACAAATGAATGTACAACACTGTGCAAATTACTAAAACCTGTCCTAATGACTTAGGTGACCTTCCCTTGCCAGAGTAGCCAGGTATATCTGCAATGTGATGGGAGAAGGATGCAGCAGGACAGCTTAGGGCTATTTTGCATATGCCTGGCAAAAATGTCAAACATGTGCAGTAAATTACTAAATCTGGCGTTTCGAAGAAGTATGGTGCATTACTGTGCCAGCACAGCCCAGCTGATCTGCACGTGCACTGCAGAAATATCCAGGACTGCCAGACGTACTGTGCAATTTGTCCTTCACCAGCCTGGAGGTCACCGGTAAAAGTAGAGTCCTCACATTTCACCCAGACAGAGCTTCCTTTTGAGAAAAGAGGTCGTATCTGAGAGGAGCCCACAACATCTGGTGGGCAGGGCTGGGAAGTCAGCTACCTCCGTCTTAGTGATGGAGTACTGAGGTACGGGGGAGCTAAAAAACCACACTCAAAGCTGTCAAAAAACCTGTGTAGGAGTGGAGCAGGTTTACTGAGAACAAGGTTAATTATGGAATAATCTTCCCTTTTCTCAGCATTATTTTTAAGCCATTGCTGAAAGAAGGCGATTCCACCAGCAGGCCTTTGGTTTGTGAGAAAGGGGAAAGCTGTCAAGCACAAAGACAGCTGAGATGGGCAGTGACTGAACAGCACATTTTGCTGTGAACCACATAATCAAGTTATTTCTCCAGTTACATGTAGTGTCAACTGATGTTATACCTCATGTCTCATTAAAATCTAGAGAAGTAAGCTACCTGGAGAATTTGAGTAACATTTGAGAAGACATAATAATGCAAAAGATCAAAGGGTTTCATTGTTAAGTACTGTCAGGGATGTTAACAAAATTACCAATGAAGAAGAAAAAATGAATCAATGATGAATAATCATGTACTATATCAGGTAAGTCAAGCCATTGTCTCTGCAGTAATTAAGTGTTCCAATGATATGGGCTGGCAATGTAATGAGGAAGCAGCAATGAACACGCACTAATTACATTTGCTTTCAAATTCAACAGAAGCTGAACAGCTGTTTGATGCAGTAGGTAAATTAAAGCGCACTAGTCAGATCCAATTTTGAAGCGAATTCTTGATGTCACTCAATGATTAATGTGTAGGCTGAATGTTTAAGGGCATGATTCAGCTAAAAAATACTGTCACTCGATGTCTGATTACCTCTTGCTGCCTTGATCACACCTTTCCTCTACAAAAACCCATTTGAGGGGGTGTGTGTGGAGGGGGTAAGGACGAAGTAACTTAGGAAAGTGGGTTCTGTTGATCCTCTTGCAGAATTTTCTTGTCAGATACTTATTTGCGGGGAGCAGAAGGAGAGAACAGGATTTGTCCTCTCCTCCTGAGAAAACAGCTGCGGGGACAGTTTGTGAGGCTTGCAGTTAGAGCCTGTACTTGGAGCCTGCTGGATTGGAGGTAAACTAGGGCACCCGTCAGAGAAAAGAGCTGTCAGTTCATCAGATGGCCTTAAAAGGTATTTTAAGCAGGAGAGAAAAATTTTAACCATATTACATCAATCCATGAACTCCTTAGGGACCCACTGAGTGGCTCCATGGCCTACACCATTGCATCTCCCTAGCTTTTCTATTACAGAACCAACCCCTGTACTAAGGGCTGTGACCCAGGGCTGGAGTATTAAATTGTAATAACACAAACTTTTCTTCCTGTGTTCCTGCTATATCTGATAAATACACTCCGTATTCTGGTATCACGCTCTTTCTCCCCAGCTTGTAGTGGGACATTGAGGGTGTTTAATTTCTGCTGATTTATTCTATGCTCCACATAAAATCCTGATCTCAGGGTGTGATGTGGAAGGGGTTGGCACTGGTCAGTAAGAGCTGAAGAATCACTACAGCTGTTTCCTCTCTATATTAAGGCTGACAAGCAGTCAGAAATCAAGAGAAAACACGTTTACTCTCAGTCAAGTGCCTTGTTAGAGAGAACCAACCAGGATTTACTTATTTAAGGCCTTTACTTATTTACATTCAGCTTCTTATAATGTATGAGCGCTGTTTTGCTGCTTTGATTTTTGAAAACCAAATAAACCTGTAGAAAAACAGTAAGTGTAATGAATGGGATAATTAATTATCATTGCGTTATCAAAGGGACTTTCCTGGTGAGTGACATGTGACGAGTCATTGCCTTTTGCAATCTGAAGCTTAGATCTTGGTCTTTCTCCATGCCTTGAGTAGCAAGTGCATTTCCTTTATCAATTTACTTCAGCCAGTGCCTTGTTCTGTCTGACACAGTGATAGACTTCCTTTGATCAGTTAAAATACTATTTTTTAAAAGGAAAGAAGAATCGGTGTGGTCTGTTTTTGTAAATGAATTGGTTATGTACAGAGATTCTTGTCTCAGGCCAGCACAGGGAATATATAAGGAGTTACATTCAGCATTCTTGTCTGGATGCTACTTCCCTCAGAGCTCATCAGCAGTCCTGCTCTGAAGCATGACTTTGATTTAGGTGCATTTGTTAGCTGCATATAGATAAAAATTAGTTTTAGGGTTATTAATAAGTCTACAAAGACAGAATCATGGCAGTGAAAGACAGAAAACAGCCTGTCATCCTCCTTTCAATGTATGGTTTCCAATTGTATGGTTTCCAGAAATGAACATGAGTGAGTCATATAGTCAGTACTCACAGAGTCAGATGCAAATTTATGGTCCCTAAGTCCTCAAATGCAAATACTGGGGTTAGAATCAGTACTTTGCGAAAGAATCAGGTATTGCCAATTTCAGCATGGACTGAAATAGGCTTACTTAAAACACTTTTAGTGGGATGAAGCTACATGTTTAAAACTGATCTCCTTGTCATAAAATTATAGTTTCTCTGCCTAATGTCACAGAAGCATAGAAAGCCAGGAATAAAGTCGCTACACTCAAAACTTCCTAGATCTCTCTTTTTTGGAAGCACAACATGAGTACGGAAGCAAAGTTTATAGAGACTTGCTCAATAAACCCGATGTTGTAGTCAAGGTATGAAAATGTGGTCTGCTTGGCAGCACTGAACCAAATCACATCTATCTCATAACTTACAGTCACTTTGCAGAGCTCCTTGAAAGTTAAACTGAAGGTCTACAGAATTGATCACCAAACATAATCAAACACAGCAAAAGCCGGCAACCACCCCTCTGCACTAAAATCCACATATGTTATAGTGAACTGCCTCTTAGAGGTGTTCATGTGTAGATATGTGCTTTGGTGGTCAAAGAGAACAGACCTTGAACTAAGAAGGCGCTCTCAACCTATGGGTTGTGATCCTCAGGTTGGGATTTCTACCTGAAAGCCAGTTCTTCACTGAAGAGGAAGAAAGTACCTCCAGCCACATCTGGCCCTGCCAAAGTACACTAGTTCTGTCACTTCTGATCTGTGACACAGACACACTGGGAGCAATATTGGCAAGACTGAGAGCCTAAAGCCAAGAAGAGTATGTGTGGAGGGCAGCAAGGGAGACCAGAAGGGAGAAGCACCTTCTTTTCCTTCCTTTACAGTTAGATAATTCACTCCATTTTTTATTGAATCATCTTTTTATCAGGTACCTTTCAAGACTGCCTTAAAAATATTTGTGTTATGTGGTTTCTCATTCCCCATCTATTGTTATGTCTCAAAATGTCATGAGGAAGTCATTCACTTATATATATATATTCATTCACTTATATATATATAAATTGACATAAAGCATATGTATTGTATCATACATTACTTATCATATCATTCAACAGTGAGAAAGACTAACATCTCTATGCCAAAAGAAAAGGCTTTACTGACATCTCAAAAATCCTTCCTTTAATCTTGCCATGTCAACATTATTCATTAAGAGGAAAAGATTTCTTGGAGATCAGGACATAACATCTACGGCTTTGCATTGATGTGCACAGAAAAGATGGACCAAGAGAAAGCAAATGGAATTCAAAGAGAAGCAAGTAGCATTTCTAAGTCAGCAGAAATCCCTATGCTTAACTTCCTTCTCAAGGGCTGGTCTTGCCTTGAGGAAGCTAATACACAGTTTGTGAGGGGAAATGGCTATATCATACGGTCAAAAGAACAGCTATGCAATAAACTCTGTTTGCATACACATACGTATGCTATCCTACTCTCTTCTGTTAAAAATTAGTGACCCGTTTTCACCCATTTGTATAATGTTTACCTTTTGAAATCTACTACTAAATTTACTACTAAATCCATCAATTTCTAAGTTACATTGTAGATTCTCATTAGGTTTGAAATTTACATGTAAGTCTTGATACTTTGTCTTAAAACCCAAGGGAAAGATAATGGCAAAAATCCTTTTTGAAATAGTTAAAATATTCTCACATATAAATGTATCCTGTTCTCCCTCCCCACCAAAAAAATGCTTTGAGAATGAAACTGAAAAAATGAGAATCTGAAAGGAACTGAAAATAGACTGGAAAAGATTAGGTGACACAGAACATAATAATACAAATGAGTGAGGTGGGTAAAATCACATTGGAGAGAATGCAAATGAAATGAAAGGAAAATAGAATTTAACAAGATAGGTGACATGATGTCAAATAAAAAATATACACAAAAACATAAAGGATACAGGTTGGAATAATAAGATAATGATTGAAAATGGAGCAATGTATAAGGGTGTAAAAAGGAGCAATGACAAAGTGTAAATGAAAGGGAAGGGTTAGGCAAAGAAATTTAAAAAGGCTGATGTCACATAGCACTAAAATGAATAATTTCAATCATAATGTTAAAAAAATCCATACATGAACACTACTGGAGAAAAGTATGAAATGGACAATGCAATAAAATAACTATGTTCAGAAAGGAGACCTTCTAATTTGTGTCTTCAGAAAGAGACAGAAAGACAAATGTAAAGAAATTAAAAAGATCTGTAGCTTCCCTTCCATGAGGGATGTGATAAGTTTATGTTTGTATATGGGTTTGGCAACAAGACTTTTGTTAGTAGCCATTATATGTGAAATTTTAAAAGAAAAAAAAAAAGCATAGCATATCACATTTTAATAGTTTGACTTCATATAAATTGTACCTCTCAGCTTTACATTACATGAAATGGATTTTGCAGTACCAGGGTACTCAGGCACGGGTGAATTCCAAATCATGTAATGTCTGTGTGACCGTGACAATTCATCACTCTTGGGAAATCCAGCCTTCATCTGACCTAAGAGCGTAATAAAAGAAGGGAAAGAGACTAGATCTAAGCTGCTGCAGCAGAGTGGTGTGGTGGACAGATCTTGTAAAATATAGCCAAATTGTGTCTACAACTAACAGTTCTTTTGTGGCTTCTTTATTCTAAGCTCTGACAATCATCAAAATTACTCCCTAAAAATTCCAAAAAAGACTCACACCCATCTATCTTGTATGACTAAGAAGAAAAAAAAAAGGAAGGAAAAGTTTTTTTGCTGATAATGAACTCTCATTAGCAAAAAGATGGTGAAACTAGAGTACACTGTTGCAGCTGACCTTTTTCCTGTTAAAGAAAAGGTTTGGAATCTTGCACTTAGTGTTATGAAAGTGAGATATGACTGTGTCTGCCAGAATATAACTATCTTGTGATTCTGATAACCAGCAACTTCTCCCTAAACTTTGGAAAATCAATTAATCTTTAGTATGGTTTTATATGTCCGAAGAGACTTATGACTCATAAAATACTTCATCTATTACCATCAATATCCAGAAGTGATATGTTTTGCATTTTCATTCACATTGTCATACTTTCCATGAATTCACTATAGAAGAGTAACTTTCTCTTTGGAAGCCTTCCATACAAGATCAAAGCATCGAAGAGATCCAAAACAAATGTGCAATTTTTAAGAGAGCGTGCAGTATTTACATATCTGTCTGTAACACTGGCCACCTTGAATTCCTTATACTTTTGCTTTTCAAGAGACGGTGAGATTAATTCTTTACATATTTAGCTGCCTTCAAAAAAGAGAGACAAATCAATCACGTACACCAGTCAAGTATTTATACATAAAACTGAAGACAAATGTTCTGCTATGAAACTAGTAAAAGAATGATGAAGAAATAAAGCTTTCTAAGCTACTCAACAATATTTATATGATTCAAATCCATAATCTGTCAAGTTCACTCATAAAGTTTTGCCATTGTTTACAATGCAGAGATATGACTAAAACTTGCTCACTATCTGCCTGACTTTCTGCTTTGAGAAAAAACAGGTGTATCTTCTGTTAATATAAAAAACAACATATAAAATAATAGTGTATACAAGTTTATATTATTGCTGCAACATTATCCAAAATTCTGAAGGAAAAAAAGGTTGTATAATGCACATAGGTATACCATAACTATAGTATAGCGTAGCACTGCATAGTATAGTGTAGTGTAGTATAGTATAATATAACTTCTGATAATTTAAGTTTCCAGAAACAGTAATTTAAAACTCAATATCTTTGCTTAACTGTTTTTTTGTACTCTTCCAAAATTTCTTCTACGCTTCCATTGTGATACACTGACATTTAGGTTTGCTGTCAACCTTTTATGAAGTCTATCAGTATACTTCTGGAAAAGACTGAGGAAATGCAATATAACACTCAAATACTTTTTCGTTTTAAGAGTGAGATAAGGACGTAGGACTCACAGGAAAGGACCTGGCCAATTTGTGCCTTTGAGCATAGATGCAATTTATTTTTGGGACTCCAATTTCATTGGTAATAGTGGCAAGTAAAGTGACACTTGCTGTCTGTTCCCACTCCTGCTTGCTGCCAGGGACTTTAGAAAGGGTGTTATCAAAGGGCCAGTTAGACTGGACTCAAGTACATATCATGGTCACATATTGTGGAGCTTAAGACTTTCCTTCCTTGTTCGTAGGAGTATTCTATGAATTTTGTAATACTTTACAGAGCTTTTTCAATTAAGTCTTCAGGTTGTGTGTAGTGGCATCTGAGCTGTACACTACTCTGTCATCATAGCAGTGTACTCAACTCAGAAGACTGCGTTGACCCTTGGGCATTGTTTCTTCAGGATTTCTTGCATTGCGGTTTAATGTATTTCCTTCTGGTTGCCTTGTCTTTCCAAAAAACCCTAGATTTTATTGGTCTTCTAGCCCAGAGATATGAACCGCATGTTTCTGAAATTTTTCTGTTTGAAATTTACTCTAATGAGCCTCTTAGAGCTGTTTCATATCAATACCAGTGTTGAGATGCTCCTGCCTTTCATAAAGTGCTCTTTGAAAGCTATCCCGTCAATTTTGGTTTTAACAATGAACTAAAGAAACACCAAAGAATAAAACCAAGAGGATCTTCAACAAGTGCAGGATTATGATTGCATTTTTTAAGCCAGCTAAATCAAAAAGAATCTTAAACAGGCCCTCTGCAAGGCTACTGGCAAAAAAATGGTACACTGCATTAAATTTCACAGCTGTTTCGGCATGTGACAGAAGCAGCTGCTGACCCACACGAAAATGCTACGCAACACAACACTGTATTAAGAGACTTGAGTTTGGATGTTAGGAGTATAGTCTTTTCTGCAGCTCGACTAACGTAATACTGATATTTCAATATGCTTATATAGTAAAATCAAGGTTTTTTGTAAGGCTTCTCTTAATCTGCCATACTCTGAATTAACTCACTTCTCTGTTCCAAAAAAGTGGTGTATGAATGGTCACAGGTATGGTAGAACCAAACACATATTCATGCAAATTAAAGATACTCAATGACAGTTATACACCAAAATAAAATCAAGATAATTTAACACTTGAAAAGCATCTTTCATCCTGAAGTTTACATATGAAGCTTAGACTCATAGTGATGCTGAAATGCTACTAGTATATATCAAATGACCACATATTTTTTATTTGTTTTTCAACAGTTTTTCTGTTTGGAGATGGTAAGATAACAGACACACATCATTTTAACTTAATGTGTAATTTAAAATGTATTTAAAATTTAAACAAAATTAAAAAAAGGAAACTGTAAACTAACAGAGGTGTTTCAATGTCATCAGTAGTTTACCACTATAATGCCTTCTTGGAAAAACACGCAGCACCATTGAAAGCAGAAGTGATGAAGGCTGGTTTTTAAACTTGCTTCCTCTGCTTCATTTGCTGGTGTTAAATAAGCTGTGAGTTCTGACTACAGCACTTCCATAGCTAGAAATTTCATAACGTCTCTCTTAGCAATGGATTTCTGGATGTCTTTTGAGAGCTGAGACCAGACTACATTCTCTCAGTGTAGGTACTACGAAATCTATCCTCCTCCAACTGGCTGCCTTTTTTTTCTCTAAATTTTAGAAATTCAGCACATTAGGACTTGTTCTTATCTGTCAAATTTAATAGAATATACTATAAGCAAAAATTACAGGACATGTGCAAACTCACACGTGCTATATATACATAAAAGATGATTGCATACGCCTTGTTTCTTTGGAATAAAAAGGAATTATGGCTTGCCAGAAGCATGAAGAATAATTTGAGGGGATTAAGAGAAAAAAATGTTAAACTGCTTCATCCATCCACTTGCTGGTGTGTATGTGCATAGTTCCATATACAGAGCTAAGGATTCGGTCTTCAAATTTCAGCACATTCAAAGACATCTGAAGTGAAATAGTACATGAGAGCATGCTTAGCATGTAACATAGCAGGAAATATTTTTAATGATACTATAAAATGCTAACCAGTAAGTCATTAAAGAACATATTTTTATGTTCTTCACTTAACACTCTGTAGCATCTTTTTTACTTATGCAAGCTATAGAAGGTTGCAGTGCCTCTGATACATCCGCTCTTTAAAAGCAGAAGTTTGATACTCCAGAGGGATAATAATCGCAAGGAAGAATTTTAAGTCTCATTCTCTGGTTTACATCTAGTAATGTGACAAGCGTCTGCAAAAATGAAATCTTGTTACAGGTTAGTTTTCTGTTTGTTTATTTTCCAATGCAATTATTCACCAACTGTCCAACAGGGCTGCTAAAATTACCAGTGCAGTAAGACAGAGGAAGAATGTCACGGTTATTTACAAACTCTGAAATATTTGAAGGGCAATCCAAACATAGCAGGAGGAGAAGAAAATCAGGAAGAGAAAAAGGGTTCTTAGTCTGAAATTTTCTCTTTGAAAACTGTATATGAAGGAGGCTTAAATATTACATTTGATATATTACAACTTATGTTTCCTTTGAGCAGCTATTTTTATACTACTAGTAAAACCAGTGAAATAAAATAGGATATTTTTTGTAAAGCAACAAGCCCAAATCAGTGAGAGACACTAATTAATGATAACTAGATTTCCAGTTAAATTTTTTCTGGGTCTTGATTCTGGCTTTCTGTCATTCACAGAATCACAGAATCACAGAAAC
>NW_010512429.1:49534-60474 GCF_000687285.1 Phaethon lepturus | reverse complement strand
CCGGCGGAGGGGACGTGGCGCCGGGTGGTGTTGCCCCTCGGCCCGGGCGGCCTGGTGACAGCCTTGCCCGTAGGGCGTTCCGAGCTGGGACAGGGATACGGGTGGGAGAGATCACAGTGGGCTCCGTGGGTCCTAAGCCCTGCTTCAAGCCTGAGGGTTTTGTCTGAATCTGCCGCTGCCGTGTCAGCATTTTACGTGGTGCTGAGCGGAGCCGCGTGTTAAACGATCCCGCAGGTACTGATGCTTAGATGATCCTCTTACCTGTTCAGGGACGGGCTGGACTCTTCTAAACGGGGACCACGTGTCCTCTTCCCAGCAGACTCAGCACTGTCTTGTCCGGATTACTGCGGAGGCAGGTGCAGAGTGACGGGCAGCACGGTTGTGCTTACCGTATTTGGGTTTTTACTTTTTTTTTTTTGAGGATTTTGTTAAGATATTCTAGGAAGAAAAGGGTGAGGAAGAAAACAAGGAAATGCATTAGAGCTTAGGAGACACTAAGTTTTGTTGTATTCTGTTGATACCGAAAACTTAACAGAAAGGTTGCACTGTTGCTTATTTTACCTGGCTGAATGCTGTGACCACCTTGCTAGTTGGTGTGCTTTACAAAGCAGTGTAGTAAAACAGAGTATAGACTTCATACTCGAAAAAACATGCTCTTCTGAAACTTGTGCATTATGAGAATTTCTACACTTACCATGAGGTCATCAATAAATGCAAAATAGGTGTTTGTAAATTTACTTCCTTGCTTTCTAGTAACTTACCTGTGAATAAAAGCCTTTAAAGAGATTTGGAGCAAGGGCTGAAATGTATTTCTTAGCCTCATAATTTCCTTTGCGATAAGCCACCTTTGTAAGCAGTCCCTGATGTATAAAGTATTGTTGAAATAAAGATGTTGTCTTTAAAATGTCTCTGGGTATTTAATTAGACAGTTATACATTTCCAGTTATGCAAAATACTGTACCAATTTGCTTATGCAGTATAATTTCACCAACAGCCATTAAATATTAATATTCAGTGATGTACTTGTAAAATAAACAGCAGTATTGAGGAGTGAAAGGATTGTTCATGCTCTGTATTACACAAGAACACATCTTGACAGGGATGCTACCCTTAACCTTTTATTTATGGACAACAATATAAAATGTTCACACCTTTAGCTGTAAATGACTTCCAGTTTTCTAGGTCACCTGGGAAGTGTTTTCCTTTAGCTCATGCTGTCTGTCAGTATTGTCTCATCAGGGATGCTGCTATAATCAGCAGCAGAAGCTTTTCATGTGTACCATATACATCTTATTAATCAGTGTTTACCTGCTACTGACCTACTGTAGGTTAGTCTTGGTGACTCTAGTACTAAACACATGCTAATATATATTGAAATGTTACTAGCTAGTTAACAGTTAAACCTCCTGCCAGATCCTGAAGATTTCTTTGCTATTTTGTAGGAAGAAGCAGTTATCTTTGCCTACATTATGGAAAGCTATTCCCCCCTCCCCTTTTTTTATAGGAAGGGAGAGGTGTAACTTGTTTATTTTTAAAAATCCACACTAATGTTTAAAATTACTGTTCAATGGTGGTAAGCAACCAAGGTGGAAAATGTAAGAAATGAATGTATTAATACTGAATATAAGACTAAAGCTTATATATAATCAATCATACAAAGGAAAAACATTATATAACTTTAAACTGGACCCAAGACCACATACTTTAGAACTGTTTGCTTGCTTTTCCTTTAAAACAGGAGGAAGGTAATGTAAACTTTGAAGTGTGATGTCTACTACTACTGATGCAGTTTTATAAAGGATTTCAAGTGCTTGGCAAAAGATTTTTCTTACTTTGAAACTTAAAAGCAATAAATATGTTAGAATTTCCTTGCAGTGTAGACTGATTGACTGTGATACATGTGGAAACTGTTTATGTTGTTTTTGGACTGGATTAATAACTGTTTCTTACCACAGTCTATACTACTGATGTTTTAGAAAAAAACAGTGTTATGATCTTGCTCTGTATTTTTACATATATTTATTGAAAACACTTCGATGTATTCATGGTAAAACAATATATAACACAGGAAATAAAAACCTGTACAGCTCAGGTTATAGAAATTTGAGAGTTTATGAGAGTGTGCTGAAGACAGTGCCAGCCTAGACTGGACTCTGAAATTCAGGAGTTTCTTAGCATGGGTGGTCTTGAGCTGTGCACAGGCCCACATGAAGTGACATGGCCCCGTGTGGCTGTACCACTTCTAACCATGGGGGCTCAATGACTGCGACTGACCTTCAGCTGCAGGTTTAGTAATCCGCTATGGTTACGTCTACTGAAGATTCATAATCTTGTAACGTGTCTGAATTACGATGCTAATGCGCTATGTTTTGTCTTGTGTCATCTTTCTCATTGAAGTTTTACTGAAGATTCATAATCTTGTAACGTGTCTGAATTACGATGCTAATGCGCTACGTTTTGTCTTTAGTCATCTTTGTCATTGAAGTTTTATGCCAAGATCACTAGTTCATCTTTTAAAATTACTTATGTCATTTGTTATTTTTGTTTTGGTTTTATAGGCTACAGTCAGGTCTTTATATTTGGAGAGTATGCAATCGGCTATAGCTAGGTCTTTATATTTGGAGGCCATTTCTAGTCACGTCCCTGTTTACAAACATACTAGAATTACCAGGTTGTCAAAAAGAAGTGGATTTTAGCTTACCTAGAAAGAGTATTTTCCTGTGTTCTAGGGTAACAGTTGCATTTTATGACAGTCAAAAAAAAGTGCTAATTAAAAGCAGTGTGCAAATTTTCACGTTTTACTCCACTTTGCTAAAGATTTAAAATAGGCAATCATTTGTGTTAAGTTAGAATATACACAATTATAGATGGAAAATCTATTTAAATTCTTGAGGTTTTCATGTATGTCATAAATCTTAATTATGCCTGTCATTTCATTGACATGTATAATACTTGCTGTTGTTTTTCTAATTTAACATAGATAATCTAAAAAATACAGTCCTTTGTACTGTATTTTCTAAAATATTAGGATTAACTTTTTATTAGATTTTCTGCTGCACTAATGCTCTTTTCGTAGCTATTTGCTAACTCAGTTACTGGAGCACAGCAGATGAAGAGACTTTGGGAGAAAAATCCTGATAATTGAAGTAGTAAAACTAAATAATTTTTTTTTTTACAGTGTTCTGCAGTCAGTGAGGAATTAAGCTAAAATTTAGAAAGGAAACCCTATTTTTCACAACATGAAGAATGGTTCTTTCCAGGTAAAATTTCTATGGAATGCATTCAGTGGGTATAAAGATACTTGTTTTTTTCCCCAGCAGTAGGTTATCTGTGGCAAATGGCTTTGGATAAGAAAATGCTTCAAGACCTGTTTAAAGTGAATTAATTCTGACTATATTCCCATCTTTAGGAAGAGATTGCAATGAATATGTTGCCAGTACCTATGCATTATTTAATCTTCCTTGGTGTGTGAGGTGTTCAGAAGCTTGTGGAGGCATTCTTACATGAACCAGATGGAGCTTTTGTGTTTGAGACTCTATGGATGGTCCCAGTTTACTAAGGAGGAACATTTTTTTTCCTACTTTATATATGTATTCAATATAAAAATAATAAAAAAGCCAGAGTTATTTAGTAGATAAACATCTGGTTATGGAAAGTTATGGTGGAAAGCTTGGTGAAAACATTCTCCCCGTAGTTGATCTTTAATTAGATTGTATATAGAGAAAAAGGTAATTAGTGGTAACTAACAAGACAGGAATGTAGAAAGATTTTGGGTGTAAAATGTCACCTTATGAATCTGAATGTAACTTCTATTGGCAAAATTGCTGATACTATCCCATAAAATCTTGAATTATTTAGAACTTGGCTACCATTAGCCATAGTACTCAAGTCTGGTCAGTAGAATACCATTGGAGGCGTACAAGCTAAAAATACGCTTCTCTGTATCACTTGAGCGGATACCTTTTCATATTTTCATGCCTTTATTCTAGGCAAAAAGGGTGTTGTGTTTTTTTTTAATTTATTCTTGAAGATTGTGGAATATTCTGTAAAATAGTGCCGCAAAAGGAATTGGGTTTACATTTAATCTGATTTAATGTAGTTAACTTTTAACATGTGGGACTAAATTCAGGAGCCTTGGAGTCAGGCACATAGCAGACTTCCTTCCCCATCTCTTCCATCTCTCAGTGTGAGACCTGAGAAGAAACTGCAGTAACAATCAGCCAGTTGAAATAGTTGAACTCTGAGTTCAGCTGGGCTTGCCTTCCCCTAGTTACAGTGACTGAACCCAAGAAAGTGAGGTTTGCTGCTGCTTAAATTCCACAACTAGATCATGTCTTCCTTTTGCGACCTTGATTCCTTGTGTAAGTACGGTGTAGGTGGGCGCGCACCCACAGGGCGTCCTGCCCACCTCTGCCTGACCCTGTCCTGTCTCTGTTCTGTTTGTAAACTGACCTGTTGCCATGGCAATGTTTGTGACATCACCTGTTCAATGTTGCACCTTCAGTGCAGGGTTTGGTAGGAGAGAAAGGGAACCGAAGAGACTCAAGCTCTTGTTTTAAAACACACCTTCCGTTATGACTAAATGTGCCAAGAAATATGGAAAAACAACTGTCAGGTAATTGCATTTTTATATAGCAGATATATTTGGAAACTTTCTCTGTGGAGTTTAAACTCATAGTCCAAATTGAGGATCAGGGAGCTGCTTATTCTTCTGTGAAACTTACCCTACTTTTAAACCTGCAAAACAAGAAGAATCGTTGCAGGCCGCAAGTAGTTTACAGGCAATTCAAGCGTAGATCCAGGCCAGCAGTCGGTATCTCAGAAGGTTTGAGAGGGCTGTAGCAGGACATGGCTGCTGGTCAGCTTGAGCCTTGTCTGGTGAGAGACGTGGGGCACAAGGGACCTGCTGCGGGCGGTGCTGTTGGGCTGCTCCAGAGCACTCCTAGCCCCACTGTTGACACTGCACGGAACCCTGGGGCTCTGTGCTTGCCTTCTCATGCGCCCTTGTGCATGAGAACTGTTTCCAGAGCTGCCCCTCCACGCAGCTTTCGAAAGTACTTGTTTTAGAGCTCCTGGCTATATGAGTGAATGTATTAATATGGGGGAACGGGAAGAAAGGACTTCAGTTAATCTGATAGTTTGAGAGAAATCTATTTATTTTCTGTTAGTTGCCTGCTCTAAATATAAAATAGTGTGGAAGTGCTGTTTTCTCCCTAGCTGCCTGATATACCTCCCTGTACTGCATTATTTAGATGTCTATGTACTTACTTTTAGACAGATGACCATGGAAATGGTTGAATTGCAACAGGATGACAATGCAGTGGATGCTGTGCCAGAGAGAGATGCTGGTCACCTTCAGAATCAGCCAAGCCGAAGTCAGATTTCCCCAGTATCTGAGGTATGTTGAAATGTGGAAAGATAAGAAGAATCAATAAGGTGATATTCAGAACTGCTATGATTTTTAAATTACCAATTTGTATGGAGTTCTCATGTTCTTTAAGTCTTGTTATTAAATAGGAAAAATACAGCAAAGGTATACGGAAAACTATGCTTGCTGTACTTAACAAAGGGCTCATATAACATCAGGTCTGTTAAAAGGTAACACTTTGAGGAGACTGAGCTTTTCAAAATGATCAGTAGGCACTTTTTGTTTGTTTTTTTCTTCCACTTTTCCAAGATGATTATGTTTGTTATGGAGATGGAAAATAGAGTCTTAAAGAGTTGAGGTGGCTGCAAGAGCAAACATAGCTAAAACATGTGTATGTCTTGAAGATGTGTTGTATAACAAAAAAGAAAAATGAATAAAAATGACCATGGCTCTTCCTTAGTGCCAGTTTTTTTACAGAACGTTTCATCTTTTTGCAAGTACATTTTTAATGTATACTCGTTTTGTTTTATCCCTGTGCATCCAATGACAGTGGAGTTCTAAAAATACATTTTGTGTGTTCTGTATGGTAGTCATATCTGCATTCTTCTTTGGTAGTTAATGGATAAAAGATGACATAGTAATAATTCTCATGCATTAAAAATATGCACTGAAACATTCAGCGCTTGAGAGAAATAGTGTTCTTGCCAGTACTAAGATTTATAACTTCAGGAAGCTGTACATACCACTTAGAAGGATCTTCAAAAACCCTTTGTGAAATAAAGGAACTGATTTTAAAAAACAGAATTTCGTCATCATCAGAAGTTACTAGGTAAGATTCCTGTCTGATCTGAGGGAGGGATGCTCAGTTATTTGATGCCATGTGTTTGGAATGTTAGATACTTGATTTACACTATAGGTATATTTTCAAGACTGAATGCAGCTGCTTTTTGTTAGGTCTTCAAAGTAGACTGCAAAATATTTATGAATGCTTATTTGTTGTTTTTGTTACCTATGGCATTTGTTGTGGTTTTGATACCTGCAGCATTAGCAATACTCTTTGGTGGTTTTGTTTTTTTTTAATTGAGCATGAAAGCAAGAATTTTATTTGGTTTACTCTGTTGATATCATCCCCTCATTTCTTTTTTCTTTGATAGTTCAGTTGAAAATTTCTGTTTAAACTTCATAGGATGATTTTTGTGTAAAATCTGTTGGCTTGTGCAATAGTCTCTGAAGAAAATACCTGTGAATTCTGTCACGTGGAATTTTTAATGTTGATCTTGAGACAAAGCCGTCACTGATGCTGTAGGAGGGCTTCATCTAGGTCCCCAGGGAAAAAACTTATGTTTATCTACATTTAATGCTTGAGTGCTGTGCGTGAAGTTTCAGCCATATTGGGCATAGGCCTCAGGTCTTTCAGTTAAAACGAATAACTGAAGTACTGATGGATCTCGATCAACCAGCACTAAAATTAAACACATGCACTTCAGTTTGATGGCACAGGATAATAGTCAAGAGTTTACATCTGGGAGTCGCTCTTTTTGGTCAGACGGTGTAGGAAGCTGGCCTGGACCTGTCAGAGCGGCCTGGCGCTCATAGCTGGAGTCGATGTCCATCTCCTGGGCTACTGGAAGAGTGGGGTTGACGCAATTGTGCCACTCTGAAAAATAGCGAAGCTAAGAGGCCTCCAGCGGACAGGCCTGTCGCCTCAGCTCCCGGCAGTGCCGCAGGCCCCCGGCTGCCACTCGCCAGGGCCTGCAGGCCGCTGCCACCCTCCCTGCCTGGGCAGCTGGGAGTCTGCGCCCACCCCCTTGGCGCCTCAAGGCTGAGCTGCCACAGCATTTCTTTTGGTAAAACGGGCCGCAACGGAAAGCTTACTGCTGAAAGGCCTTGTTGTGACATTTCTTTGAAATGATGAGGAGGACTTTCTTACCTTATATTCCTACCTGGCAGGCTCTGAAGGTGAGTCGCTTAGTCATGGTGAGGGTTAGAGGCGGACGTTGAGAGGTTAACCCCTGCGCGAGGCAGGGACCTCGTGTGGGGCATCTCCCATCTGCGTTTGCTGGTATGGGATGGAAAACTCGGGGTGTTTCCGAGGAATTTCGTGGCTGTGCTGTTGGTCTGGCATCTGTGTATTTTGACCGATACAGAAGGGCACCGATAGCTCCTTCTCCCTCTTTGGCCTCTGGAGGAGTGCAGTTAAGAGAAGCCAACCACTTAAACTGACTGAGATGTACCTTGCTCCAAATCCCAGTCGCCTCTCTTACTAATTTTCTTCCAAATGTGCAGAAATACGAGAAAAGAATGACTTGGTTCTTACTGAGAGGTAAAATGCCTGGTTACTGAAACTCAGGGCTTCTCTTCAGACAACTCAGGGGCGGTGGGGGGGTGGTTTCTAGGCAAATATTTGTTGAACTTTGGCTTTGTTCAGTCGGAAGTAAAGCATTTTAATACACTTTAATATGCAACTTGTAGTTTTTTGTGTATTATCTAAGAATCGCAGAATGGTTGAGGTTGTCAGGGACCTCTTGAGACCATCTAGTCCAACCCACCTGCGCAAGCAGGGTCAGCCAGAGCAGGTTTCCCAGGACCGTGTCTGGCTGGGTTGTGAGTATCTCCAAGGATGGAGTCTCCACAACCTCTCTGGGCACCTGTGCCAGTATTTGACTGCCCTCACAGTAAAAAAGGTGGGATTTTTTATGTTCAGATGGAATTTCATGTTTTTTTTAATTGGTTTGGTTTATTGTTTAATTATGACTTTGGCCAGGCAAAATGCTGAAGGGTACAACTGCTCAGGAGGTGAGGTTTTTGTTTTTTTGAGAGTTTGTTTTTTTCTCCTCTGGAGAAGGCTTTTTAAAGAAATACCTGCCATTTAGTTTCAAAAAGGGGGACAAGTTATTCAATAAGATGATAATCTCTAGAGGGCAGACATTGTTTTGTGCTGAAGCGTTCTTAATGTCTTCCCTGTTGCGAGGGAAGGGAGACATTAAGAATGTCCGGGGTGGAGCCCAGACGTGGTGTGACAGGAAAACCTCCAATGCTAAGGAGGACCTATTATACATTATTAGTAGAAAAAAAGATAACGTCTTTTTTTTTTTTCCCTAGCTTGTGTAATACATATTGCTATATACTCCTGCAATTTTCTGGTGATGAAAGTAAAATTAGTTTTTCTGCAAAAGCAAAAATCAGGAAATTAGAAACTAGCAAAAATTAGATGCATCTTTCATCCATTGAGGCAAAATTGACAATTTCTGTCTTTAAGAGCTTAGTTTTAAAATAAAGTTAATTAATGTAGAATAAGATCTCATTTATAGTTTAATTTCTTGCATGCCTCACTTTCAGCCAGTTAATGAATTGACATGGTATTGTTTTGGTGATCCAGAGACTGAAAGAATTAGGTAAGAAAATACTAATTTGTAAAAATTTTGGTGGTTATCTTCAAAAGCTGTTGGAAATGTTCAGAGCACCTGTACAGAAGCTTGACACCTTTTCTTCAGGGAAGAACAAAGGTGCAAGGTGGAAAATTTCTCAGCCTCTTTTGAGATGGGCTCCATGGGTTCTGTCTCACATGCACAGGTCTTATGTTAATATATATAGGGCTGTTCTTAAAAGGAAGTTAATTTGAATTGAAGTATTCTGATAATGTTGATAGTCAAACTTGTATCTTGGAACAGTTACAGCTGCATTGGTATTCAAAGACAAATTAGATAGTCCCTTTTCAGGATTTCTAGAGGCCATATTGCAGTCTGTGTTGCCCTGTTCTCAGCTATGCTAAATGTAACTACAAAATGTAACTACAAAAATGTAAGAGCAATGTACTTAGACCCTTTTCAGATTTGACAAAAATACTTTCAGTTGTTTGTGGTTTTTTTTTCTTTAATCCTACATCCTTGATCGGTTGTGTAAACTTTGTCATGTTCTATCAGTATAGCTCTCTGCTATATTGGTCTGAGATACGATCTGTTGACCTCTCAGTGCTGGCCCTGAACTAGACATGGGTCAGGATTTACGACGTCAGAACTGCTGTCAGAGAAAGCAGAGGGAGTTTTCCAGAGCCAGAGCCAGGAGTACATAGCCACTGCAAGCTGGGACTGTTCAGGTTTAGCACTTAAGGGGTATTTTCCTTGTGGGCCCTTGGCATCAAACTTTGTGTTAAATCTTGCTCCCAACAGATTGAGCCCTACAGAAGTTTACCAGGCTGTTGTAAATACGGCTTTAAAACCAGCCTGCCAAATCCAGGACATATGGCAAATTTGACGTTAGAGCATTATAAACCTGCAGCCTTGTCGCCATTTTATGCTTCCTCAAGGGTATGTACACTGTCACCAAATGGCTGAAATCAGCCTAACCTCGTCTTCCTTAAAACTATGTGCTGCTTTTTTGGCATTAGCTTTGTAACTGACCGAAACTTACCTGTCTTCAGGTTTTCCTCATACAGGCTACTCAGTGCCTGAGCACGTTGAGTCCTTTGCTCTTTTATTAGGTGAATCCAGGATGGGTTTGCCTTGTCTTTTCCTTTTCCAGAAGTACTTTTCACTTCTGGAGTCCTTGCAGTGTTTAGATTCTACAGCAGGGACAGAAATCTGATGGAGCTGTGCACTGTGTACTTCCTATCAGCAATGTTTAAGGTATGAGGGGTTGAATGTGAATGTAACCTCTGTAGTACTCTGTAGGGAAAAGTTATCTGACCTTGGCTGATGAGAGTGCGTACATCCACAGTATAACTGTTCAGATGGACAATGCTTCTTGAGGTCAGATAACTGATGAGTAGCCTCTTTGAAAGAATACATGCCTCAGTATGAAGGTAGTTCATGATCTTTTCTGTTGAATACTTTTCTCTCCCCTCTTGGAAGAGGGAGCACTTACATTTCCAAATGTATGAGGTATGGGACCATACTGCTATGATGAAATGCATGGTTGATATTTGTTGAAGCTATTAGACCTGACTGTTGCATACCTAAGAGGGTAGAACCCAAAAGGTCATTACAACACCCAAGGTGTCTCTGCCATTGCCAGGGACATAACCTTATGCTGTTTAACCAGGTGCTTAATGTGTTAAGCTTCCCCTCACCCTCTGTGTTCCTGAGTTGCTTCTGTGGATTGTTTTCAGTCATTGTGCCAGACAGCCCTTGAAGTAATGATGTTAAAGGCAGCATCGCTCATCACTGATGTCAGAAAGTCCTTTTTTGCCAAGTCTGTTTCAGTCAGCGTTTATGCATGATAGCATCAAAAGATTGTAGTATTTCCGTTAACATGGGAATATTCAATTTGAAAACAATGCAAAGGGACATGTGAATTGAAATGGTTTCAATAATTTCTAATATTTATAAAAGAGATGCAGAATATGAAGTTGGAAAGATTTTTTTCATTCTTAGTTGCAGAAAACAACCCAATACAAAAGAATCACTGACATTTTAAAGTTCCTCGGTTACACATTGTGTAAACTTGGGATATTTGTGGAAACTCAGTGAACAGTGATCAAATCAAATTTAGTTGTTTGAAATGGCCATAAATGAACAAAGAAATCACTTTTGGTTTGATCAAGCTTTAAAATACTACTGTCTCCTCTTCCCTC